>NW_026111709.1:1025000-1055000 GCF_024679095.1 Eriocheir sinensis
GAGGAGCAGATGAAAGCACCTCGATATTGAGGAGCAGATGATAGCACCTCAATATTGAGGAGCAGATGAAAGCACCTCGACATTGAGGAGCAGATGAAAGCACCTCGATATTGAGGAGCAGATGAAAACACCTCGATATTGAGGAGCAGATGATAGCACCTCGATATTGAGCAGATGAAAGTACCTCGATATTGAGGATCAGATGAAAGCACCTCGATATTGAGGAGCAGATGATAGCACCTCGATATTGAAGAGCAGATGAAAGCACCTTGATATTGAGGGGCAGATGAAAGCACCTCGATATTTAGGAGCAGATGAAAGCACCTCGTTATTTAGGAGCAGATTAAAGCACCTCGATATTAAGGAGCAGATGAAAGCACCTCGATATTGAGGAGCAGATGAAAGCACCTCGATATTCAGTTTTCTCCCGACGCAGCGAAATGACGGGCGATTCTATATATGAAGGAGTTGACGGTATTCGAATTTACTACTTCTGAGGGAAGATTGTTCCAGTGGGAGATGACTCGGTTCGAAAAGAAACTCCTTCCAATGTCTATTACATCGACTCGACTGAATGGGTAAACCGTTATTTCTAGTTCTTGAGTTGGTTTGCAGTTCAAAGAATTTGGAGTAGTCGACGTTATCGAACTTTTCAGGTACTTGAAGACTTGAATCATATTCCCTCGTAGACGTCTTTTCTCCAGTGTAAAGAGATTGAGTCGCTCGAGTCGTTCCTCGTACGGTTAGGCCCTTAAGGTTGGAATCATCTTCGTGGCGCGTCGTTGAATCCTTTCCAGTAAAACAATGTCCTTTCTGTAATTAGGAGACCAGAACTGTACTGCATATTCGAGGTGCGGTCTTACCATGGAATTATACAAGGATAGCATCACGTCTGGCGCCTTGCTCTCGAATTTCCTCGCTATGAACCTGAGCATAGTGTTGGCTTTGTTATATGATTTTTTTTTTACAGTGATTCGCGAGTTTCAGGTCATTCCTGAAGATATATATATTCCTGATATATATATATATATATATATATATATATATATATATATATATATATATATATATATATATATATATATATATATATATATATATATATATATATATATATATATATATATATATACAGATAAACACATCTATATAAATATCTAATTATATATATATATATATATATATATATATATATATAATTGAGGTCTTTCTGAATGATTTCGCAGTCGGTGTTTGTAAGGGCCTTTCCACCCACCTTGGAGTCATCAGCAAATTTCGATATTGTGGATTTCAGTCTTGATTCGAGGTCATTGATATATATATATATATATATATATATATATATATATATATATATATATATATATATATATATATACATATATATATATATATATATATATATATATATATATATATATTTTTTTTTTTTTTTTACGTCGCTGCCTGTTGCGCCGGTAGGCATCTTCCTGGTGGGGCCTGATGGTCGGCCCAAGGCTTCTTCCAGGTGGGGCCTGATGGTCGGCCCAGCCCGTTCTGGCGCAGGCGAGTGTTTATAGTGGCGCCATCTTGCATTGGCTCATGCTGCCCCTGAACTCGTTCTTGATTCGCTTGGACGGCTTCCTAGAGTCCGGGTTGATGGGTGGTCTTCAGGACAGCATGTGGGGAGTTTTAAGCCACTCGGCGGTGACTGAAAAATCCAAGTGGTAGCGTGGGGACTCGAAACCGCGTCGTCCATCATGCGGTGAATGTGAGCCCAGTACGCTACCACTTCGGCCACCGCCTACCCTATATATATACCCTATATATATATATATATATATATATATATATATATATATATATATATATATATATATATATATATATATATATAGATATATATATATACATATTTATATATATATATATATATATATATATATATATATATATATATATATATATATATATATATATATATATATATATATATATATATATATATATATATGTATATATATATATATATATATATATATATATATATATATATATATATATATAGGCATATATATATATATATATGCTGTCAAATCGGCCGCCATATTGTTCAAGCCGTGAGGTACGAATACGAGGGTGTAGCGCGCCTAACATGGAGGACGCTTGCCCTTAGAGTACCGCATCCATGGAGTACCGTAATGTTTTTATTTTATCTTCTTACTGTTTTCCAGCACTTTAACATGCAGGCGGATGAAATTAAAATAATTTCGTAATTTATTAGTGTAAATATACTGTAACAGGTAAGAAAAGACTGTACATGATATCCAAGAAGCGCTGTAATGTATTCATGATAACAAAGAAATGCGGTGAGGACAATTCATCACCAAGATGTGCGGTCTCCTTTACAAATACAAGTTAGAAAATTGTAATCGGCAAGCATGTACTGCCAGTCTGCGTGGTCTGGCCGGCCGCTCATGGAGGTACATCCGTTTGGCCACTCCTCTCCGGCTTGAACAATATGGCCGACTGACAGTTTAGTGGCTTCAAACCGCGAGACTCCATGCCCCCTCTGTATATATATATATATATATATATATATATATATATATATATATATATATATATATATATATATATATATATATATATATATATATATATATATATATATATATATATATATATATATATATATATATATATATATATATATATATATATATATATATATATATATATATATATATATATATATATATATATATATATATATATATATATATATATATATATATATATATATATATATATATATATATATATATATATATATATATATATATATATATATATATATATATATATATATATATATATATATATATATATATATATATATATATATATATATATATATATATATATATATATATATATATATATATATATATATATATATATACCCTTGAGGCACTCCACAAGTGCTACGTGAGTTGGAGGTGCTCGGAGAGTTAGGAATAGTGATCACAGAACGGTTCGTTTTAGCTTAGACTGGGCGGTAACCCGCGAACCAAACCCAGTGTTAGTGCCTGATTTTGGAAGAGCAAACTACGAGGGGCTTCGAAGACATCTTGAAGGGGTAAACTGGGATAATTTAGGGATTCATGAGGGCCAGAACTGCGGATTGGAGAGCCAGGAGAACCAGGTAGAAATGTCTTACAATAATTTAGTTGGAGTAATAGTAGAGGGGCAAGAACAGCATATACCACAGCGAACACTTAGAAAAGAAAACAATGATCCTAAGTGGATGACTCGTGGACTAAAACACGAGATTGGGTTAAAGAAGGGAATTTATCAGAAAATAAAGAATGGGGAAACACATCTCAGGGGCCGGTACGTCGAACTATCTAGATTAGTTAAGAAAAACACCAGGATAGCAAAAAAGAACTATGAGATCAAAGTAGCAAATGAGGCGAAAAGTAATCCTAAGGGCTTCTTTCAGATGTATAAAACAAAAACACGGGAGAAAATTGGACCGCAGAAAAGAAACACAGGGGAGCTAGTAGAAAATTACGAAAATATGAGCACATTGTTGAACGACTACTTCCTTTCAGTATTCACGCAGGAGGATCGAACGACTATACCGGAAAGAGTTCAGGTGTACGAGGGCGGGGATGGCGATAAATTGAGGGATATAATCATTACCAGGCAAGTAGTTCAGGATGAGATAGATAAGCTTAAGAAGAACAAGTCGCCAGGTCCTGACGGGATATTTCCGAGGGTATTAAAGGAGTTAGGTGATATAATCAGTGACTCACTAACCGACATCTTTAAGATGTCGGTAAATACTGGCTATGTACCGAGCCTATGGAAAGTAGCTAATGTGACGCCGATTTTTAAAAAGGGGGACAGGTCAGTTGCTTCAAACTATCGCCCAATTAGCTTAACATCGGTTATAGGGAAGATGCTGGAGTCCATAATAGCCAGGAACATTCGGGAGCATTTAGAGAAACATAGCTTAATTCACGACTCGCAGCATGGGTTCACAAAAGGTAGGTCATGCCTCACCAATCTCTTGTCCTTCTACAATAAAGTATTTGAGGCGGTTGACAGAGATGAAAATTATGATGTAATCTATCTTGATTTTAGTAAAGCGTTTGACAAAGTTCCTCACCAAAGACTGTTGCTTAAATTACAGGCTCACGGAGTAGAGGGTAAAGTTTTGAACTGGGTCAAGGCGTGGCTTAGCAATAGGAAGCAAAGAGTGCAAATCAATGGTAAAAGATCTGACTGGGGATGTGTTACGAGTGGGGTCCCACAAGGTTCGGTATTAGGTCCACTTTTGTTTATTATTTATATCAATGACTTAGACACAGGAATTAGTAGTGATGTTAGTAAATTTGCAGATGATACCAAGATCGGTAGAGTAATTGAGTCGGATCAGGACGCTAGTATTCTCCAAGGTGAACTCAACAGATTATATGACTGGGCGGATAAATGGCAGATGGAGTTCAATGTAGGGAAGTGCAGTATTCTGAGTGTAGGTAGGAACAACCCCTCACATAACTATTGCTTAAATGACACTCTCATAAGTAGGTCTGGGTGCGAGAGGGATTTAGGGGTCTTAGTGAGCTCTGATCTCCGTCCAAGGGCACAATGCATTCAAGCTAGAAATCGAGCTAATAGGGTACTGGGATTTATTTCAAGGAGCGTAAGCAACAGAAGCCCCGAAGTCTTCCTCAAACTATATTTAGCATTAGTTAGACCTCATCTTGACTATGCGGTTCAGTTCTGGTCACCCTACTATAGAATGGATATCAAAATGTTAGAATCGGTGCAGAGGAGGATGACTAAGATTATTCAGGTGTTGAGAAACTTGCCATACGAGGAAAGACTCAAACAGTTAAACTTGCATTCTCTAGAAAGGCGAAGGGTGCGTGGAGACATGATCGAGGTTTATAAATGGATGAAGGGCTTTAATAAGGGAGACATTCATAAGGTTTTGTTGGTAAGAGAACCGGGTAGGACACGAAGTAACGGGTTTAAACTGGATAAATTCAGATTCAACAGGGACATAGGCAAAAATTGGTTTACTAACAGGGTGGTGGATGAGTGGAATAGGCTTAGCAGTCATGTGGTGAGTGCCAATACAATTGTCACATTCAAAAATAGACTAGATAAATTCATGGACAGCGATATTAGGTGGGGTTAGATACACGGGAGCTTAGGGTCAAAGGAGCTGCCTCGTACAGGCCTACCGGCCTCTTGTAGACTCCTGCGTTCTTATGTTCTTATGTTCTTATGTTCAATCGGAAGACTCACGGTGGATCTACGGCACCATTTACTCGCCTGGGTTTCGTAGGTACTGTAGCCTTCTCTACTCCCAAAAGCTTATCTGTGAAGTCGTACCACACGTTGTCGATTGTATTGTCGGTGAGGTTAAGTTGGTCCCAGGTCGCAGGAGGAAGCAGCTCACGGGCTAGGATGAAATTTGCTTTTTTGTAGTCTGGTATCACTGACAGATTGTCTACGAGTTTGTCACATATGCTGACATTAAAACGGATTTAGTGGTGATCGCAGCCATGAATGTTTTCACCAACTTCACAGTCGCGAATAAGGTCGGGGTCGCTTACTAATACCAAATCCAGCAGATTGTTTTCTCTTGTCGGTTGAGTTACAACTTGGGTGAGGACCACCTGACGTCACCTAATCTGCGCCTGAGTTGACCTCCCATTTATTTAGACCTTGTTATATATTTTGCCTGTGCGTACCAACACACACGTCATATTACATACTATTTTTCGCCCTTATCTTGGCTCAGTGTGTAGTGTTGCGTGTACTCGTGCCCGGCAACCTATTACTTTGATCAAAATGGCATAATTATATTTACGGATACAATAATTAACACTTCCCGCCGCCAAAATCACCTCCTTTCTCACAGACAGCGCCGCGGGTGGACGCTTAGAGAAACACAAAACAGGAGAACCAATGGAACGCCTGCCTTTCGTCACATTAGTCGTGGCAGCCAATCACATCAGAGCTACCGCTAAGGTGGTAGGGACCGCCAGTTTGAGTAATTTGTGGCGGTGGGGGCGGAATTTTTCTTGGGTAAACAGTTACTGAGGACGATTTTGTGGGCTGCAGAAGATTGGCGAGAACACAGTGTTCTCCCCACAGCCATAATCTGCTACACTTGTGGTGGAAGCTGTAATATTAAGTATGCTCTCAAGAGGCGTACGTAAGAGGAGTATACTTACAGATCGCCGCCTCGATAATTATGTGAAGGTCTAAGTTTTGTCTGTATACAGTCTCTCTTATGGTTTCCCGAGAGGTTTTAAGGTTAGTACACGATGCTGTCTATTCACCTCCGTATAATTCATGGTGACTGGTCGTAAATATGTTTATTTTAACCGTGAAATGGCTACATTGTGACGCTGACACAATCTGGCACCTCCACAACTAGTCGTCTTACGGTGAAAAAATCTTCCTCCATGTGAGAAACCATCGTGTTTTAGCCTACACAAAAATAAATAGTCAGTATCTCAGAGTAAGCCACAGGAGCCTCCATTTAGTTTTTAACGTTGTTTTTGTCTTTTCAATGTAATATGCAGAACAGTGAGTTAGTCTTTATATGGATTTTTTTTTCATTTATTCATTGTTTTCATCATATTTCTTTCATATTCTGGAGTGCATTATTTTCACCGCCCGAGAGCAAGAAAAAAACAGTTATAATGAGTTGAGCACAATTTAACGAGCACCGCCGCGGGGCGTCATAATTATATTCTCTTTTCGCGACGCTCCGGTGTGTGTGCGGCGGGCCATAGCTGTGCACCGCCGCGTCTGTGTCTGCCTGTCTGTCTGTCTTTGTGCCTGCCCGTTGGGTGTGTAAAGGCGCGTCCACACCAGGAATCTTTGCATGAAAACAATGTATCCCAGACGCTGCCCAAGTGTTTCGGTAAACCACTGGGATACATTTGAATGCCCTCGGGAAATATTGTTTCCTGTCCATATCTCAGGGTTGTTCTCAGGATGTCGGTGTGTGCGGAGACTGCTGCAATGGCGTCTGTGATTTGCTTATTATTGCACTCACTGGAGAGCAAGAAGAAGACAAGGAAACGCGTATGGGTGAGATAGTTTATAAAAAGTTGAGCATTACAGAATGACTCACTTTTGGCGGAGCCGAGAGTTAATGGAGCAGGGTTTAATTAATTAATAATTTTCTTGGAAGGTCAACCACTAACTTTGAAGAACTATTACGAACGGTGGCTCCCAAAATACCACGAATCGATACCAGGCACAGAAAAGCCATTCCAGCTTCCATCAGCCCGCAGCTATAATCTGACAGGCGCAGATCCTTTTACGAGCCTCATTAACACCTTCGAAATGTCAAAGCTGCGATTCCATACAAACTTTCCTGGTGTGGGCGGTCCTGAGATACAGTTGGGAAGCATTTGAAAATAAAATGTTGCTTTCCATCCTGGATGGAATACATATGAAACTTTTGCGTCATATATATATATATATATATATATATATATATATATATATATATATATATATATATATATATATATATATATATATATATATATATATATATATATATATATATATATATATATATATATATATATATATATATATATATATATATATAGTCACACACACACTTTACTTGCTTAAAGTAGTCCTTCGAAACGAAGACGACTATCGCTCCACATTAGGTGCGCCGATGACGTCGCTGGTGAGAGCGGAGGCCGAATTCCGAGGCGCAGATACGGCCACAGGTCAGGCACGTGACCCCGCTTCCCGGAGACGGAGGTGGAAGGTCCTGCCGTACATGTCGACGGCGCCGCTTTTCCTCTCTATCCCTTGTTTTGGCTGCCTCAAGGAGTTTCGTCCCCTCCTTGGCAGCAGCACGCCAGGTGGGTCAGGAGGCAGCCATAGTCTCAAGTTGGGTTGGTGAGATGTTGAGTTTTTTAGTGTGGTTTTGAGGTGGCCCTTGAACCTCTTCTTTTGCCCCCCTGTGCTCCGCTTGCCCGTCCTTATCTCTCCATAGAGCACTTGGTAAGGCTAACGGTTGGGAGGCATCCGAATTGTGTGGCCAACCCACCGCAGCTGACGACCATAGAGAATGGCCTCCAGACTGGTGCAGCCGGTGCGTGCGTAGATGTCCGAGTGCATCACTTTGTCCTTCCAGGATAATCCCAATATGCGCTGTAAGCAGGTAATATGGAGGGCCTCAAGGTTCTTTATGTGGGAGCGATGGGGAGTCCAGGCTTCACAGCCGTAGAGCAAGGTGGAGATGCAGACGGCGTGGTAGACTTTGTTCTTAGTTGAAATGGTGAGGAAAAGCGCGCTTACTCAGGCGTCCAAAAGCAGACGAAGCCATCCTCAGTCTGTTCTGGATCTCGTCTCCGAGGTCGAGGTTGGAGCTGAGAGCGGAGCCAAGAGAGATAAAGCAGTCGACATTATTCAAGATACTCCCTTCTATTGTGAGCGGTGGTGGTTGGGGGACGTTGGTGGAAGACAGTTGGCATATGACCTCGGTCTTGCGGGTGTTGACTTTCAGGCCCATACGGAGGTAGCTGGAGGCATAGGCGCACAAATTTATCTGCAGAGCTTAATCAGAGGTTGCAGCGATGGCAGTATCATCAGCGTACTGAAGGTCGAGGATGTTGCACACCGATGTTTTGGTGGTGGCATTTAGCTGACGGAGGTTGAACAGACTGCCGTCAAGTCTGTATTTGATGGCAACGGCGTCGTCTCGATCTATCTTTTCACGCGAGATGAGCGTGACGGCCACGAGGAAGATGTTAAAGAGGGCCGGAACGAGCACGCAGCCCTGTTTAACGCCGGTGTTTACGTTGAATGGTTCAGATTCTTCACCTCCGATAGAAACCCGCGCCGACATCCCATCGTGGAGCGACCGCAGTATTGCAAGGAACTTTGGAGGACAGCCGCAACTGGAGAGGACACCCCAGACTAGATCCCTATTTATGGTGTCAAATTCCTTGGTCAGATCTACGAAGGCCAGGAAGAGATCTTTATGCTGCTGCTCCCTGCATTTTTCTTGCAACTGTCTGGCTACAAAGACCATGTCGATGGTAGAGCGGTCAGGTCGGAAACCACACTGGGATTCGGGTAGAACGTCGTCCACTACGCTCGAGAGAAGGCTGTTGAGCATAACCGTTGCGAGGACTTTTCCCGCTATAGAGAATAGTGAGATTCCGCTGCAGTTTCCGCAGTCGGCTTTGTCGCCTTTCTTTTTATATATTGGCATGATTTTGGCATCTTTCCATTGTTGTGGGAGGTTCTCAGTATCCCAGGCTGTGGTGATAAACTGAAACAGGCGACGTTTGAGCTGGTATCCGCCGTTTTTCCAGATCTCGGCTGGTATGAGATCTGGACCTGCAGCTTTATGGTTCTTAAGACTTTGAGCTGCGCTGTAGACCGCTGAAAGATTGCAGAGCGTCGAGGTTGGGAAGTAGAGGAAGAACTGGGAGCTCGTCGATGATAGATGGATCCACAGGGTTAGTGCTGTTCAAAAGGTGAGACAGGTGTTCTATCAACCTCTCCAAAATACCCTGGCGGTCTTTAATGAGCGTGGATCTGTCGGCAGAACGCACGGGGACGTAGGAGACTGCACGAGGCCCATGAACGGCTTTGATGGCGTCATAGAAGCTACGGGCGTTATTGCGGTCGGCGAGAAGCTGGATTTGCTCTGCCTTCCTGATCCACCAGGCGTTTTCCATGGCGCGGAGTTTGGACTGAGCACGGAAGCGGAGGTCCGCGTGCCGCTGGCGGAGAGGGACCGATAACGGGTTAGCAAGGCAAGAAGTGTGGGCTGCGTTTTTCTCAGCCAGCAGGGCCCGGATGCCCTCCGCGTTCTCATCAAACCAATCCTGATGTCGGCGCTCATTCTGCCCGAGTGCCGTTTAAGCAACCTCTAAAAGGGCAGTGGAGAATTGATCCCAGCATGCAGTGAGATCAGAGGTGGATGCCACAGGTGGGGGCTCAGGGATGTCATCAAGCCTGGCATCAATCTTCTGGCGGAGGACAGACAGCTTAACTGGATCACTGAATGCATTGCGGTTAATGCTCTTCTTTGGGTCGGATTTTTTTATGGGAGGTCGAATGCGTAGCCGTAGGAGGGATCTGACGAGACGATGATCGGTCCAGCATTCAGCGCCCCTCATGGCACGCGTGATGGATAAGTCACACACGTCGGAGCTCCGGACTACCACGTAGTCCAGCAAGTGCCAGTGACGAGGTCACACACACACACACACGCACACACACACACACACACACATACACACACACACACACAGATCGACGCTAAAGTGCACTTGCTCATGTCGTGAGGGTACCTGCTGGCGATTACGAGTCCAACACTTGATCAGTCCGCGGTGAATTACATACTTGTGGCCCAGACCTGACCGAGATCAGATGTGGGTCACGGCGCTCCGAAAGGAGCAGCCAGGGGCCAGACTGTTGGCCTCCCCCCTTCCCCTCCATCCCCCTCTCCCTTTTCATCAAAACCCAACACCGTAAGATACTTTTGTGACATCATGGTGACAGACAGTGAGTGCAGTACGTTTGTGGTGCCGTGAAGACACTGAAGAGTACATAGAAATAGCCGGTGTGACGTCGACGCGGCCTTACCATCCAACCGACGCCCCAGGTGGCTCCAGGTACACCAGCCCGACCATCATGGTGCTGGGAGAATTCGGTTCAGGTGCAGTGCAGTGTTGAGGCCCGTCACTCAGGTGGAGTCATGGTTGGGGCAATCAGCACGCCGCTCAACATACAAGGCAGTGCAGACGATATGGATGTTCCCACGCCTACTGCCGCGCGGTCCACCTCTTTCTATCTTGTCTCACCGGCTGGATAGATTAGCAGGTCGTCGCTAAGCCCATAAGCTGAGTGACGGCCGACCACGCCTCTACCTGCATTCCTGACCCTTTTTGACCTGGGGTTGACCTTGGGCTTACATCTGACCCGTCATCCGAAAAACCACACCGCCTCCTACCGCACCAGCGCACTGCATTCCACCACCTCACCTCCCCCCACCACCCCAGACCCCAATATCCCTTTCATATTGTACATTTTCCCTTTCTTTTTTTTTTCTATTATATTTCAAAAGTGTATTTGTTACGTGTATATTTTCAGCTTTACAGCTGCTATCATTTAATAAACCGTTTATTATTATTATTATTATTACGTACATTCTCTCAATGTTTCTCAATTATTTCCTGAATGTATCCAAGTTGTTTCTCAACTGCTTCCGGAGCCACTAGGGAAACGTCTGGGATACACTGTTGTCATACAAAGATTCCTGGTGTGGACGCGCCTTAATGTCCTGCCTGCCTGTGCCGTGAGCTGTGTCGGGTGGCGGTTCTCAGTCTGTCAGTCTGAGTTGCCAGTTATGTAAGTGGGGTCTGTCTGTCTGTCTAAATTAGTGACTCTGTCTGTCTGTCTGCTCGTCTGTGTCTTGGTGACTGTCTGGCTGGGCGTCGGTTAGTCTTTTTCTCGGTTATCTCAGGCGACTGTCTGTGTGTTGTAAACTGAACAAATCAGTGACTATTTTTTCTGTTTTCTTGTCTGGCTGTGTATGTGTGTCTCTCTCTCTCTCTCTCTCTCTCTCTCTCTCTCTCTCTCTCTGTTCGTTTTTCAGCAGAGGAAAGTAGAGTGGGAAAGATAAATCAAGGAGGAGAAAGAAAGGAAAGGAGGAACCAGAGAAGAGAGAATCAAGGAGGAGAAAGGAGAGGAAGAGGGAACTTGAAAGGGAAGGAGAGAATTATATTTTGAGTCGGTCCGAAGCAATGATGTTTTATTTTTTATTTATCATTATTTTATTTATTTATTTTTGCTTCACTTTAATCCCTTCTTCCCGCACCCACATCCTCGGTGCTCCCTGTTCCTTAGTGGGGGAGAGGAAGGGAGGGAAGCAGGGAAGGATGGAACACACACGCACTTATCCTGCTTCCTCCACATCATAAAATAAAAACTGATGGTGATTCGAGACTCGCGGCCTTCGAATCCACGAGTGAAGCAACGAACCACCTCAACCATCACACGGGAGCAATCATCTCCACAACACAATCTCCTTAGCCATTAAACACAGGAATATAGAAACCTTGGAGCATCGGAGTATGAGAAGCACACTAGTCTACCTTCCATTACGTTCAACATGACCAAAATAACCGGTATCCGTTGAAGTGTTTAAGTTCATTCAGTTAGAGTTTCAAGATTCGTCTGTTGCTCTCCACTCGGATGTTAACCCTTCGTCAGTCGCCGCGAGAGTTGGAGACAGGAGGGCCGCGTCGTGTCATGTCTTCATATTTATTGTGTGTTTTGGTGGCGTGTGGCGTTGCGGAAGGAAGCTGCTGCGGACGGGTAGGGAGGCGGGGGGCACGAGCTGCGCTGGGAAGAAAGGTGAGTGGTCCTTTGTTGGGAGGTGAGCCGAGCGTCCATCATGGGCCAGGAGGGTGGTAGCTGGCCCCTCCAGCCTTCACGTGAGGAAGAAAGCGGGATACAAATATCTACCGCAAACTTTTAACATGTTTTTTATTTCATGGATGTAAACGATTTTATGCACAATATTTCAACATGGACTGAACAAATTTGTGATTTGTGTACTATAGTCTACCGAATCTATCTTGAGCCTCTAGGCACGGCTCCCCTGAGCATCGCTAATGCTGCATCACCCCGTCGCTCTCCCCAGAGGAGCTGGCTACCCCTCTCTCTCTCTCTCTCTCTCTCTCTCTCTCTCTCTCTCTCTCTCTCTCTCTCTCTCTCTCTCTCTCTCTCTCTCTTGTTTGCGTTATATTTAATATATTTTGCTTGGCTGTGCAGGACGCGAGAGTGAGACTTACGTGAGTCTTCCATGGTGGCGGAAGGGTGAATGGTGCGGCGCCATCACATGAGCCGCGTTGCCAAGTGAAATGGAAGGTTTACAGAGTCGCTGTCTTTCCCTCAAATACCAGGCCTCATAACACCATGCAGTCGTATATATATATATATATATATATATATATATATATATATATATATATATATATATATATATATATATATATATATATATATATATATATATATAGATATATATTCCATAAATAAATAACGTACAGACTAACTGTGAGACAGATGGTGATGGTGGTGATGATGGTGGTGATGGTGATAGTGGTGGTGGTGGTGGTGGTGGTGGTGATGGTGATAGTGGTGATAGTGGTGGTGGTGATGGTGGTGATGGTGGTGGCGGTGGTGATGGTGGTGATTGTGGTGGGAACTGGGGCGCCTGAAGGTCATGGTGGTGATGGAGGTTGTGATGGTGATGATGGTGACAATGATGACGATAGTGGTGATGATGGTGGCAGCTTGTGTTCATCGCTGAAAAAGTCGTGATGATGGCAGTTGGAGACATGGTGATGATGGTGACAGTGATGAAGATAGTGGTGATGATGGTGATAGCTTGTGTTCATCGCTGAAAAAGTCGTGATGCTGGTAGTTGGAGACATGGTGATGATGGTGACAGTGATGAAGATAGTGGTGATGATGGTGATAGCTTGTGTTCATCGCTGAAATAGTCGTGATGATGGTAGTTGGAGACATGGTGATGATGGTGACAATGATGAAGATAGTGGTGATGATGGTGATAGCTTACCATAGTGGAGGTAGTGGTGGTGATGGTGATGGTAGTGTTGAAGATGATGACAATGATGACGGTGGTGGTGATGGTAGTAATAGAGGTGATGATTGTAGTGATGCAGACGATGATGACAATGATGATGAGGGTGGTGGTGGTGGTGGTGGTGGTGAGGCAGCCCATTGTCCTTTTTACCTTGACATAAATTGACGAACGAAGATTGGACTACATTTACTCGGTCATTATTACATGAAAAAGAATATCAAAACAGAAGGTTACGCAAAGCCTTAGCCGCCAAGCATCACGTGTAAAGAGTCTGCCTGTATTCCCTCGCAGAATATTACTCCTGCATGCACTCATTGCCGTGACTATTGACCTTGCGCCGCCATCTCCCTGCAAACTGTCGAATCTCACCAGGTTAGGAAGCATCAACGCCACCCTTCGCCTGAGTACATTCGAGGTGGGGATTTTAAACCTCCCAAACTTAATCGTACGTCTCCCTCCCTTGTTTGTGTGTCAGTCTTCGAAGGAGGAGGAGGAGGATTGATTCAACATTCCTTGCTTAGTTCTTTCTTCGTGCGACGGCCCACACTTAATCGTGCTTCTCCTTCCCTTGTTCGTTTGGCAGTCTTCGAAGGAGGAGGAGGAGGAGGATTGATTCAACAGTTCTTGCTTAGTTCTTTCTTCGTGCGACGGCCCATACTTAATCGTGCTTCTCCTTCCCTTGTTCGTCTGTCAGTCTTCAGAGGAGGAGGAGGAGGAGGATTGATTCAACAGTTCTTGCTTAGTTCTTTTTTCGTGCCTGCCTTCTGTTTGTATACTCTAGATTACCAGAATTACTTTCATGATTAAGAGTACCAAATTAGACAAGCACAAATATTTAAAAGCTGTAAACTACAGGAAAAACTAGTATAGTCGAGGTTACCAGGATTACCTTCAAGATCAAGATGATGTAACAGGACTCAATCGCAAATTTCCAAAAGTGGGTAAAGTATAGCAAAAGTCTGGGCGCGGCCGTCTGGTGGGTCAGCCTCCGTTAGAGCGTCAAGTCATGGAAGTGAAGGGTCAAGGCCAGGAGGTTCGAGTCCCTGTGGCGCCGCGTTCGTCAGGAAGAGCTTCAACACCCCGATCCTCAACCCCCTGAAATAGCGATCCCATATAAACAAGAGTAAAAGCTGTCAAGAGAAAAGAGAAAAAGGAAATATTGTAAAAGTTTTGCTTATATCTGCGTCCCTGGAGTCGGTTATGTAATGTAGTTTTGGATGCTGTTGGAAAATGGTGCGTCACGAGAGAGGACGCCAGAGATATCCCGTTGCTGGCATAACCTCTACTTTAGTGTATTGTTTCTCGTGCATGCGTACCAGGAGTTGGTGTTATGTAATGTAGTTTTGGATCCTGTTGGAAAATGGTGCGTCACGAGAGGACGCCAGAGATATCCGTTGCTGGCGCATTCTCTCCTTGATTTTATTTTGGCTCGTATCTACGTCCCAGGAGTCGGTGTTATGTAATGCAGTTTTGCCTCCTGCTAGAAAATGGTGCGTTACGGAATTGCTGACTCCTGAGAGATCCCGTTGCTGCCACGCACTCTACTTTATTTTGGCTGACCGATGCGTCCCAGGAGTTGATGCTACTTAAAGCAGCGTTGGATCCTGTTGAAAATGGTGCGTCACGAGATTGATGATGCTTGAGATATCCTGTTGCTGGCACTGTCTCTACTTTGTTCTAGTTTAGCCCATTCGGGTTACGGAGTTCAATCTGCCGCCCTGTTAGGTAACGCTATTTTCTGTGTTTTGTTGTTGTTGTTGTGAGAAGTACATGTAGGTTTTCAAAAAATTATTCAGGCACCTCAAAAATAATAATCGTGTGTTCGCTTTTTGTAAATCTTAAGGCAGTCTAATGTTTTTTTTGTATCACCTATTTATTTATTTATTTACTTAATGCATTCCATTGACGTCTCTTCACATCCACACACTTAAGTTTCTCTCCTCGCTCTCAAAATGGAAAGAAAAAACTACAAAACCTGCCACCGGTCTAAACTTATCTTTCTATTATTTTTTTGTTTCATCCCGAGTGCACAAACAGGTGACGGAAGCAAGGAATGTTGAACTAAGCCCGAGCCGTTTACCGCCGCCTCTAATGAACTCGGCGAAGACTGGCGTTTATATTTCCTAACCTGACAAGATTCAACATTACATTTTGTTTAGCAATTGTACTCTCGCTAGGAACACAGGAGGAGGAGGAGGAGGAGGAGGAGGAAATAACAAGAACATGGTAAGAAAAGGAGGTAGACAGTAAAGAAGGAAAGGTAGTAAAGGAGGGAGATGGAGGAGCAGGAGAATGAGAAGGCGAAGGAAGAAGAAGAAAAAACGAAGAGTAGTGGAACGAGAGGAAGAGATGAGGTTTTCGAGAGAGAGAGAGAGAGAGAGAGAGAGAGAGAGAGAGAGAGAGAGAGAGAGAGAGAGAGAGAGAGAGAGAGAGAGAGAGAGAGAGAGAGAGAGAGAGAGAGAGAGAGAGAGAGAGAGAGAGAGAGAGAGAGAGAGAGAGAGAGAGAGAGAGAGATTTACATAGATTTTACATAGAAAATCAGACCACACAGACCCCATGGTCCAGACTTGGTGGTCTGTCCTTAAACCTAAGTGATTTTACATTAATCAGAAGACTCCAAAACGTTGCACTTCTACTCTAGTTGATATTAAGTTGAAGGAAGTGACGGTCGAGCTTATTTTTGAAGGATTCAATCGTGTTACACTGGACCACTGATGGTGGGAGCTTATTCCATTCTCGCACTACAACGTTGGTGAAGAAAAATTTGGTGCAGTCTGAATTTACTTGTCTACATCTGAGTTTTACGCCATTGTTCCTCATGCGCAAAGTGTCATCGATCATAAACAATGTTGATCTGTCTACATTCGTGAAACCATTAAGTATTTTAAAACATTCGATCAATTTTCCTCGGAGGCGACGTTTCTCAAGAGAGAACATGTTAAGGGTAGAAAGTCTTTCTTCGTAGGATTTGTTGCGCAAGGAAGGAATAACTTTCGTTGCCCGACGCTGAACACCTTCTAATTTAGCAATATCCTTTGCATGGTGGGGAGACCAAAACTGTACCGCATATTCCAAGTGGGGTCTGACTAAACTGTTGTAGAGCGGGAGTATTACATCTTTATTCTTAAATAAAAAGTTTATTTTAATGAAGCCCAACATTCTGTTCGCTTTATTTGCTGCATCGATGCATTGTTGTGAGAATTTGAGGTTTGACGCTATTTTGACCCCCAAGTCCTTGACGCATTGAACGCTTTTGAGTTTAACGCCGCGCATTTCGTAATCAAATTTCTTATTCCTCGTTCCAACTTGAAGGACCTGGCACTTGTCTACGTTAAAGGGCATCTCCCATCTATCCGACCAAGCTGAAATTTTGTGCAAATCCTCTTGGAGGCTTTGCCTGTCTTCGTCAGTGAGAACCGAGTTACCAATCTTTGTGTCGTCTGCAAATTTACTAATGCGGTTATTGAGTCCAACATCCACGTCGTTGATGTAAATAATGAAGAGCACTGGGCCAAGAACCGAGCCCTGAGGGACGCCACTAGTGACCGGCGCCCACTCTGAGTTAAATCCGTCAATCACTACTCTTTGTTGTCTGTTGCTCAACCAATTCGCGATCCATTGGTTTACCTGACCGTCAATACCTATTTGCTTTAATTTGTAAAGTAAGTTATGATGCGGGACTTTATCAAACGCTTTCTGGAAATCAAGATAGACTACGTCCAGTGATTTGGTTACGTCATAAACAGTGAAGAGGTCGTTATAAAAGGTTAATAGATTTGATAGGCAGGATCTTTTGTTTCGAAGCCCTGTTGTGAGTCCCCAATTAATGTGTTGCTTTAAATGTAAATCTCAATTTTGTCTATAATTATGCCCTCAAGTAGCTTACCTACAACCGAAGTTAGACTAATGGGCCTGTAATTACCTGGTACTTTTTTGTCTCCTTTCTTAAAAATCGGTGTCACGTTAGCCTTTTTCCAATCTGAAGGGACAATGCCTTGTCGCAAGGACATATTGAATACGGTTGTGAGGGAGGAGAGTATTTCACTTTGTTTCTTTCAGCAGAGTTGGATATACTTTATCAGGTCCAGGACTTTTATTTGTTTTAAGTGATTTGAGGGCTTTAAGGACTTCATCGGGTTTTATTTCAAAGTTAGACAATGCATGCTCGGGATTTACATTAGTACTGGTGTTGTTGTTGGTGGTGGGAGGACTGTTATTATTAAACACCGAGGAAAAGTAATTATTTAATAGGTTTGCAACGTGTTGGCTGTCAGTCACTAGTGCACCGTCGCTGTTTGTTAAAGGTCCAATTCCACTTCTGATCGCCTTTCTGTTGTTTATGTAACTGAAGAAGGATTTCGGATTATTTTTACAGTTGGCTGCAATATTTTCTTCATATCTACGCTTTGCCTGATGCACTAATCTTTTTACTCGTCGCCTGGCATCATTGTAAAGTCTAATGTTTTCGGGCGTGCTTTGGTCTTTCTTTAACCTGTAAGACAATTTTCTCCTTGACTGAGTGTTTAATTTCGCTATTAAACCAAGGTGGACTTTTATTAGTGTTAATTCCTTCTCGCACAAGGGACAAATGTGTCCTGCTGAGTGAGTAAGTGATTTTTAAAGTTTAGCCAGGCGTTCTCTGCATTGCCGTCATCTGATAGTTGCATATCTATTAGTTTTCGTCGGATTTCTACGAAGTTGGCTCTTTTGAAATTGGGCACCTTAACTTTATTTTCAGTCACCGATGTTTGAGCTCTAATGTCAACGCGCACTAATTTATGATCGCAGGAACCGAGGTGTTCTCCTACCGTGACATTACTGACTAGGTTATCTTGGGTCGCTATAACAAGGTCAAGTATGTTATTTTGTCGAGTTATTTCAGAAACCATTTGGCTTAGATAATTTTCCTCTAGAAATTCGATCATTCTATGGGACTCACCTGCTTTAACCGACAGTGTCGCCCAGTCGATATGGGGGAGGTTAAAGTCTCCTAGTATCAGTGAGTCGCTGTTATTAAGTGACTGCCTTAAGACGCTGTACATTTCAAGATCGCCATCAAGTGATTGCCCCGGAGGCCTGTAAGTGACAGATATATTTAAATTGACTTTTGCAATGTTTACTCGCACGCACAAATGTTCAACGTTACTGTTTCTTGGTGTTTTGTCAGTAGGTTGCAAGTAGCTTTTGCCAAAAAGGGCGACACCACCCCCTCTACGGTTTACACGATCATTGTTGAAGAATCTGTAGCCATCTATGTTGTATTCGGAACTTAAATCAATATTAGTGGTGTCGATAAATGTTTCGGTTATAGCAATTACGTCAAAGTTTTCTGTCAGAGCAAGACATCGCAGTTCATCAAATTTGTTTCTTAGGCTACGCGCATTGAAACTAAGGACTCTTAGGTTATCTTTAAGCTTGGTAATAGAGGTACTGGAGGGTTCAATGTTACGAGTCTGTTGCGGTGTATGGTGTCTATCTACACGGGCGGGATGGAAGGACGTGGCTGAGAGTCGTGTTTTGTTGTTGGGGCGTTAAGGACGGCGGGGTTGAGGAGCCTTCTGAATCTGGCTGCCCTGATGGGGACAGGTGTATGCCGTCCCTTTGGAAAAGTTTACTCTGGCCGTAGAAATGGTTCCAGGCGTTAAAGAACTCGACGTCAAGTTCTCCGCAGAGAGTCTGTAGGCGGTTGTTGAGGCTGAAGGCCTTACTGTAGAAGTCGCCCTCATCCCATGTCCGTGGTAGAATTCCTGAAATCAAAATATTAGGGGATTTAGACTTATACTGCTGGATGAGCCTACGGTACTTGTCCAGCAGAGAGAGAGAGAGAGAGAGAGAGAGAGAGAGAGAGAGAGAGAGAGAGAGAGAGAGAGAGAGAGAGAGAGAGAGAGAGAGAGAGAGAGAGAGAGAGAGAGAGAGAGAGAGAGAGAGAGAGAGAGAGAGAGAGAGAGAGAGAGAGAGAGAGAGAGAGAGAGAGTAAAGGTCCATATCTCTTAAATAATCACAGAAAAATCCTATAATGTGTTCTACCTCGACTCTGGCTTATGTTCTTTACCTGTTTGTCCGTAGTCACCCGCCGCGGCCCACCTGTGATTAGCTCCCTACCGCCGCGTCCTCAGGTGCGCGCGTGCTACATGTCACCTTGGCCTTGCTACACGCCTTCCTCTCCGCCCTTCGTTATGACGGGAACCAGAACAGGATTTGCATTTATCGCTGATTTGTGATAGTTCGAAATCAGTAGGATATATATAAACTTCTCAATCAGTAGGATATATATAAACTTCTCAATCAGTAGGATATATATAAATTTCTCAATCAGTGGGATATAGATAAACTTCTCAATCAGTGGGATATAGATAAACTTCTCAATCAGTGGGATATAGATAAACTTCTCAATCAGTAGGATATATACAAACTTCTCAATCAGTAGGATATATATAAGCTTCTCAATCAGTAGGATATAGATAAACTTCTCAATCAGTAGGATATAGATAAACTTCTCAATCAGTAGGATATATACAAACTTCTCAATCAGTAGGATATAGATAAACTTCTCAATCAGTAGGATATAGATAAACTTCTCAATCAGTAGGATATAGATAAACTTCTCAATCAGTAGGATATAGATAAACTTCTCAATCAGTGGGATATAGATAAACTTCTCAATCAGTAGGATATATACAAACTTCTCAATCAGTAGGATATATATAAATTTCTCAATCAGTGGGATATAGATAAACTTCTCAATCAGTGGGATATAGATAAACTTCTCAATCAGTGGGATATAGATAAACTTCTCAATCAGTAGGATATAGATAAACTTCTCAATCAGTAGGATATATATAAATTTCTCAATCAGTGGGATATAGATAAACTTCTCAATCAGTGGGATATAGATAAACTTATCAATCAGTAGGATATAGATAAACTTCTCAATCAGAAGGATATAGATAAACTTCTCAATCAGTAGGATATAGATAAACTTCTCAATCAGTAGGATATAGATAAACTTCTCAATCAGTAGGATATATATAAACTTCTCAATCAGTAGGATATATATAAACTTCTCAATCAGTAGGATATAGATAAACTTCTCAATCAGTGGGATATAGATAAACTTATCAATCAGTGGGATATAGATAAACTTCTCAATCAGTGGGATATAGATAAACTTCTCAATCAGTAGGATATAGATAAACTTCTCAATCAGTGGGATATAGATAAACTTCTCAATCAGTAGGATATAGATAAACTTCTCAATCAGTAGGATATAGATAAACTTCTCAATCAGTAGGATATAGATAAACTTCTCAATCAGTGGGATATAGATAAACTTCTCAATCAGTAGGATATATAAACTTCTCAATCAGTAGGATATATATAAACTTCTCAATCAGTAGGATATAGATAAACTTCTCAATCAGTGGGATATAGATAAACTTCTCAATCAGTAGGATATAGATAAACTTCTCAATCAGTGGGATATAGATAAACTTATCAATCAGTGGGATATAGATAAACTTCCCAATCACTAGGATATAGATAAACTTCACCTCGGCGTCTACGTTTTCTCCCCCGCGGTGCACCTCTGACCGCCCTCTTTTCTTCTTGCATTCTTTGTTTTCTTCGCATTATTGTTTTCGTTATTCTTCCTCCTCTTAATTATTTTCTTCCACCAGCTCTTTCTCGCGTTCTCCCTCTTCTCTTCCTCCCAGATCCGTTTTTTCTCTCCTACCTTCTACTTTTATCTACCATTCTCTCTCGTTCTTCTTCCCTCCAGTAACTCTTTTTCCCTTCTAGTTTCTGTAGTCAAGAGCGCGGCTATAGCAGGAATAAGTTTTTGGAAGAAGGGTTTGTGGATAGAAAGAACAGCATTGCCACGCTTCATGTCTCTTATTTTTCATTTTTTCGTCATCTTTCTCTGCTTCTCTTTTGGTTAGTTCTTCAACCGTTTTTACATTAACCTTTTTTTTTCCTCACTTCCACCTCTTTATTTTATCCACATTTCTCCCTTCGTCCTCTTCCTCCTCCTCCTCCTCCTCCTCCTCCACCTCGCCCTTCTCCACCTCACCTTCATTGTCGCCATTCTGCAATCCTCTTTTAACCAATCTCTTGCCTCTCTCTCTCCCTCTTTTCCTCCTCCTCCTGTTCCTCCTCCTCATATTATCTTCTCATCAACCCCTTCCCACCTCCTTCCGTCTCATTTTCCTCCTACCCACCAATTTGTCTAGCCACTCCCTTCCTCCACCCTCTTCCTCCTCCACCTCCCGTCCCTTCTCTTCCCCTCCAGGTCGTTTTCCCTCCCCCATCTTCCCTTCTTCTCCCCTCCTCTCTCTTTCTCCCTCTACTCACTCCGTCACTGAGGCCGCTTCAGGGACCCCGCCGTCATTTCCCGAATGGTATTGTCGAATCTCGCGTATATCACATTAGTCCTACCCTCCGTCACGCCGCGCCCACGGACTGGAAGGCGTGTGTGCGAGCGAGAAGGCGGGTGTGGCGGCGGGCGGGTCATGGCTGAGTGGAGTGCGCTCTCTAAGTGGTACTGGTGGTGGTTGTGGTAGTGTAAGGATGAAGCAATGGTAACTCGGTGATGGTAGTGGTTGATCATATTAGGGTGGTGGTCGAGGTTACGTTGGTGGTTGTGGTGGTGGTAGTGTAGGGTTGAAACACCGGGGACGCGGATGGTGGTGATGGTGGTTGTGGCAGGGATGACGTACTCATACTCGGTATTCATAGTATAATACACTCGAATACGGTACTTTGTGTATTCATATTCGTATTCCAATAATTATTGATGGAAATCAAAGTATTAGCATTCGTATTCAAATATAAGGGAAAAGTATTCGTATTCTGCAAATAATCTGACGAATACTCCAAAATTTATGATCAGAAATAGCAGCCGTTGTTCCTTATACGTTGTAAAGTAGGTGTGACACCCCTGTACTGGCATCAGTCATGTCACTGTTCATGAACTCATGTTACTGTTGCATAACTTTAGAACAGCGCTGTACCCATGCAGTTACGTTAAGAAGTATTTTCCAATAAAAAGTATTCATGAATACTTTCAAGAAGTATTTGTATTCGAATCAAAAACATTTCAGTGTATTCGAATTCGTCTTCGTATTCGTCGGAATTTGGAGTATTCGTATTCGAACACACAACTCTTGTATTCCCTCCATCCATCCCTGCCCTTCACGTTGCTGCCCTACCAACAGTGTGCGAATAATGGCGGTGGAGGAGCTGCTGCCTTTGTTGTTGTTATTGATAGTAGTACGTAGTAATAGTAGTAGTAGAAGTAGTAGAAGTAGTAGTAGTAGTAGTAGTAATAAGAACATAAGAACGTAAGGAGTCTGCAAGAGGCCGGTTGACCTATACAAGGCAGCTCCTGCACACTCAGCCCCACCTTACCTCGCCATCCATGGCTTTATCTAACCTCTTCTTGAATGTATCTATGGTACTGGCACCCACAACATGGCTCCCAAGCCTGTTCCATTCGCCACCACTCTATTAGTGAACCAATTATTGCCTATGTCTTTGTTGAATCTGAATTTGTCTAACTTAAAACCATTGCCACGCGTCCTACCTGGCTCTTTTACTATCAAAATCTTATTGACATCCCCTTTATTAAAGCCCTTCATCCATTTATAGGCTTCGATCTAGTCTCCTCGCAACCTTCGCCTTTCTGGAGAGTGTAGATTTAAATGCTTAACTCCGCTCCCTCACTCCCTCACCCTCGCTCCCACACACTAACTCCCACTCACCTATCCCTCTCACTCACCCCTCTCAGGTAACCCTCTCACCACCACGTAACACCCCTCTTATTTTCTCCCACTCCTTAACCCACTATCTTTATCTCTCTTCCTTGCCTCCACACATATCTTCTTCCTTCCCTCTCTTCCACCAATCCACACACGCCCTCCTCCCGTTACCCGGCATCCCTCTCATCTCCCTTCCTTCCATCTCTTCCACCACGCTAGTCATCTTCTCCCATCTCCTTCCACCCATCCACTCACTTAGCCTCGGCGTTACACAGTCTCCCTCCCGTCTCTCTTCTCTCCATCTCTTCTACATTCAGCCTCCCTCCTCCCGTCAGTGTACACTCCCTCTCTCTTCTCCATCTCCTCTACATTCATCTCCCCTCCCTCCCGTCAGTAAGGTACACTCACACACCCTCTCTTCTCTCCATCTCCTCTACATTCATCTCCCTCCCTCCCGTCAGTAAGCCTCTCTCTTCTCTCCATCTCCTCTACATTCATCTCCTCCCTCCGTCAGTAAAGTACACTCACACCCTCTCTCTTCTCTCCATCTCCTCTACATTCATCTCCCTCCCTTCCGTCAGTAAGGTACACTCACACACCCTCTCTCTTCTCTCCATCTCCTCTACGTTCATCTCCCTCCCTCCCGTCAGTAAGGTACACTCACACCCCCTCTCTCTCTTGCAGCATCACTCATCTTTCTTCCCTCCATCTCTTCCACCCATTCATCTGTGTTTCTCTCTTCCTCTTTCGCATCCTCCCTCTCATCTTTTCCCTCTCCCCTATTTCCATCTTTTCTTCTCCCTTTCTTCCGCCATCAAGCACCACTCATCCTCCTTCCTTCCTCTCTTCCTCCCTCTCTCTTCTGTCTTCCTCCTTGTTGGTCTCTCAGCGCAAGAAAATAATAAAAAAGAAAGCATCGGTAGCGTGACGAAACAGGAAATGGTTCTTATAATCATTTGTAGTTGTTTTATTTATTTTGTGTTTTTCCGAAGCATTATTTGACTTTTTTTTTTGTTTTGTTCGAGCAGTCATTTGTCAATGTCTATTCTTGTATTTATTTTTAATTCCTCAGTCTTTTGTTCCTTGTGTTATTCTCCGCAGCGTGGTTTGAGTGTTTGTGATTTGTGTCTTAGCTGTCGTTTGTCTCGGTCCATTCTTTGATTCATTTTTTCTATTTTTTTGTATTGGTTGATGTGCATTAATTAGCGAGCACTCAGTCTTCTCCATCTTTTATCTGCCTCGACGTGTAAACACAGCAAAAGATAAAAAAGACTCGTTTCATTATTAACGCGGCGAGCTAATGGCATGAATTACTGCAGTGTTTTTGTTTTCTTCAGTTCTGTCGGTCAAATCCTGTCTGTCGGTCAAACACTATCTCTGCGAAGCCCTTTTTTTCTTTTTTTACATAGCCATAGCACCGGTAGGCTCGCTCTCCTTTGGGGTAGTAGTGGACGGCCGTGATATCTGACTCTTGCTTGGCCCATGCTGGCCCCAGTGCTCCTCTTGGCTGGAGTCGGTGAAGTAAAGGTAAATTATAGATCTGGGGCAGCACGTAGGTAGCCTTCCGCCACTTGACGATGGTTGAAAATTGTCAGCGTCTTGCGATGGGATTTGAACCCGGGTCCTCGGGATTACCACATCCACGCTGACCACTCGGCCACCGCCTCCCCAACATGTTTGCCGTAAGCATCTCGATAGTTAGACCTTCTGCGACCCTCTTTTCGCAATTTACCGAACGAGAGAGAGAGAGAGAGAGAGAGAGAGAGAGAGAGAGAGAGAGAGAGAGAGAGAGAGAGAGAGAGAGAGAGAGAGAGAGAGAGAGAGATTTACCTAAATGTAGTTTTATTACATACAGTAGAGGCAGTCGGGTGCAAAAAAAATAAACTAACGCAAGAAAACCCCGCAGAGTTTACAAGATTTCAGTCCTAGTAATAACTCTTAACCATTGCCCTTCCTTCATATCCATATCTTGCTGTCGCCATCTTTTATTTAACTTGATGAATGCCCTTGTCCTGAAGTGCCTGGGGATTTGGACCGCTCCGTCTGACATCAGTTTCATAAGTGATGCTAAATCTCTGCACTTGCTTATTTTTATCAACTTGGCTTTTCAGCTTCAAATCGCGAGTTCGTGTCCTTCCATTGATGTCACTCTACTGATGTACTTCCATCCACCCTTCAAGAAAGCCTACTGGCGCTTTAGGGCAAACGTAAAAAAAAAGAAAAGCAGGACAGAGCGATTATGACTTTGTGTCTGTTTTCTTACCTTACTTTTATTTTTCCCTCGATTGTCCCCTCTACTCTAAGAAGTATGAAGCTACAAGTAAGTAAATACAACGAGAAGAAATATAGATATCGAAGCAAGACAACACCACCCTGGCTTCAAATCTGATAGACTCTGCGGGATTTCCATACATCAGTTCAAATTTCTACCTGCGACAGTTAGAATACAGCTACAACTGCGTATAAACAAGTTAGAACATACATCTGAGCCGCTATTACACACCAACGCTGCCGGCTCTCACATACGCAGCTATTTTCATACAGTAGTTAATTTTGTACCTTTGAGTGTAAATTCTAACTACAACTACGTGAACACAACAAATTAAAACACACTTCTGGCTCACTAATAGACACAACAACATCACAGCCGGCTCTCACATACGTCATTACTCGGCTCTAAATCACTCCCTCGCCTGTGTTTATGATGACAGAGATGCATAGCTGCTAAGCGCGTTACTCATTATAAAACACGGAATTGTCACCCCGTTCGGGAGTGGAAAAACAGCTGCGTGGTGCCCGTCCGTTGATGCCGCTGCCCTGGCCGCTCCGTGAGTCATGGGGGAGTGCATCATGCTAACGGCGTGCTGGCTACAGGTGGTGCTTTATGTCGAGCCATTAAACTGTTTACATGCGCGTGTTATATTAATCTCTCCATTTATTTGTTTAGCTGTTTATATGAATGGCGTGATGGGCGGCTATTGCATGCGGCTGGTGTTTTATGTGTGGGGATTAGAATGTTTAGCTGTGCGTGTTTTTTGGGTGTTTATTTATTAGTTTATTTGTTTGGTTATGTTTTAGCGGCGTGTTGGTTTCTAGTGGGGGTCGTTTCTTGAGGAGTCGTTCAAATGTTAGCTGTTTTATTTATCTATTTACTTGTTTCTGTTTCTTGTGTTCCCTCTTATTTATCTTCCAATGGCGTCTTGATCACTAAAACTTTTTCTCATATATGTATTTAACCTTTTTTTCCGTCACTTTCTTTCCCTTTTTCTTTATAATCCTTCCTTCCTCTCTTCATTTTTCTTTTCTTTCGTTCTTTTCGTTTCATTTTCTTATTTTCATTCTTTCGTTCTCTCCTTATTTTTCCCTCTTTTCTCTTTTTTTTCTATTGATATGAGTTTTGTCCTTTTGTTGCGTCACGAAGGTGCAGAAAAACAGGACAAATTACTCTCCTTCAATATACACACCGTTCTGCCCTTCCCCTCCTTTCCCCTCCCCTATCGTCTGGCATTCTCGAGGCTGAATTATACATTATGAATACATTATACATGAATTATCAAGGTGGCAGCAGTGTGTCATAACAGTTGTGTGGAACTGCCGGGGAGGGAAGAGGGGGACACTGCTGTGGTTAACCTATTCTGTGTACCATGTCATCCTTGGCCATAAACACACCCACAGTACATTTCCAGAGATATTAGAAGTCTGCAGAAGCCTAATGAACGTACACTAACCATTTTTAGCCTATTCTGTATCATTTTTGTCCATAAACACACCTACAATACCTTCCCAGAGATATTAGGAGTCTGCAAAAGGCCTAATGAGCGTGCACGAACCGTTTCTTAACCTTTTCTCTGCACCATGTCATCCTTGTCCATAAACACACATACAATACCTTCCCAGAGATATTAGGAGTCTGCAAAAGGCCTAATGAACGTGCACGAACCATTTCTTAGTCATAACATCCTCGCCCGTAAAAACACCTCCAGTACCCTGCCTTTCCAGAGATATAAAGTGTCTGCAAAAGGCCTAGTGAACGTACACGAACTATTTCTTAACCCATTCTGTGTACCATATCATCCCCTTCATAAACACACCTACAGTACCTTTCCCTTTATACTCTCAGTCTCATTTGCCGCGATCACAAGGGTACCGCTGAGCTCGTTCCACTCACCCACTTCCATATCCAGTTTTTCTCGCTCTCCACGCACCAAAAACTCATCCACCGTACCCATTTGCGATACAGGTCTTGCGGTCCCGGTGGAGTATAAGAGTGTTTTACGAGCGTCTCATTGTCCGTAGTCTTCGTCCATAAAACAAACAAACAAAAAGCATGTACACGTGGATGGTTGGCTGGCTGTGTGTGCGTGCGTGGCGTGTACAGGTGTGTGTGTGTGGGGGGGGGGGGTTGTGATGTCAGAGAGGGAGGGGTAGAGGGGGGTGGAGGGTTTATTTAATTAAAGGGAGGGTATATACTGTGTTGATATGTCTTTGAAGCTAGGAGGAAAGGAAGGAACAGAGGAAAGGGGAAAAAAAGAAGGAATTAAGAAGGAAAGGAGGAAGGGAGGAAGGAGAAAGAAGAAAGAAGCAATGGAGGAGAAAAGGAGGGAGGAAAGAAGGAAGGAGGGGAAGAAGGGAAGAAGGGAGAAGGAAAGATCGGGTGCTGGGCGAGGCATTGTCATACGCAAGGGAAAGCTTTTTTATCCGAATTCATACGAGAAAAAAAATATAGTGATTAATGAAGTCTTATCCATCAACCTTAAGACATGGATGCAACAAAAGGGTACGAGAAAAGTGGATGACACTAAAGTGGAGCGGATGAACCATATGGTGGAACTAGATGTCAGGGAGGGCGAACGAGAGAGGAGAGAGGAAGAGGAAGGGGCGTGGTGGGTGACATACTAAGGACATGGTTACAAGAAGAGGGTGTAGAAGAGATGGATGAGGACTAAACTAGAATTGGATGAACCATATTGTGAGGCTGGATATCTGAGTGGGCGAGGGGGAGATAAAGAGAGAGGGGAGAGGAAGGGGAGAGGAAGGGGCGTGGTGGGCGACATACTAAAGACATGGATGCAAGAACAGGGTGAAGAGGAGATGGATGAAGACTAAACTAGACCTGGCTGAACAATATGGTGAGGCTGGATATGTGAGAGGGCGAGGGAAGAGAGAGTGAGGGAGGGGGAAGAAGGAGGAGTAAGAGAGAAAAAGGGGGTGACATACTAACCCAATCGCTGGTACTTCTGAGCCGATTCACTTTCAGTAACCGGCTGGAGGTCTGGCACTGGCACGCTGGAAGGAGGAGAAGAGTAGGCAGCCAGGCGAGCGGACGGGCAGGCAGGCGGGGCACTCGTCACCAGGGTTGGAGTAATTACACTTGAAAAAAATAATTACAGTTACAATTACAATTACTTTTTCATCCTGTCTGTCTGCTGTTAGTGTACCATAGTTTTCCTCCTCGCCCTCATCATCATCATCACAATTATCATCACAATCAGTCAATATTAGTCCACTGTTCCTCATCTGTTGCTCTCTGCTGTTAGTGTACCATCATTTTCATCCTCTCCCTCCTCCTCATCATCATCATCACATTCATCATCAAATTCACCATATAATTATATCTATTGTTAGAGTACCCCATCCACTTCATCCACCCCTAGCAAAGGCTCTAATAAATCCCTCTTTATTTCTCTCTCTGTCTGTGTTACTGTATCCCATCCATCTCCATCCACTTCTATTATCATGTCTCTCTCTCTCTGTAGTGTATCCCATCCAGCTCCATCACCTCAACAAAGGTTCTAATAAGTCTCTCTATATGTCTCTCTCTGTAGTGTTAGTGTATCCCATCCAGCTCCATCCAACCCCAGCAAAGGTTCTAATAAGTCTCTCTATATGTCTCTCTCTAGTGTTAGTGTATCCCATCCAGCTCCATCCAACCCCAGCAAAGGTTCTAATAAGTCTCTCTATATGTCTCTCTCTGTAGTGTTAGTGTATCCCATCCAGCTCCATCCAACCCCAGCAAAGGTTCTAATAAGTCTCTCTATATGTCTCTCTCTGTAGTGTTAGTGTATCCCATCCAGCTCCATCCAACCCCAGCAAAGGTTCTAATAAGTCTCTCTATATGTCTCTCTCTGTAGTGTTAGTGTATCCCATCCAGCTCCATCCAACCCCAGCAAAGGTTCTAATAAGTCTCTATATGTCTCTCCCTGTAGTGTTAGTGTATCCCATCCAGCTCCATCCAACCCCAGCAAAGGTTCTAATAAGTCTCTCTATATGTCTCTCACTGTAGTGTTAGTGTATCCCATCCAGCTCCATCCAACCCCAGCAAAGGTTCTAATAAGTCTCTATATGTCTCTCTGTAGTGTTAGTGTATCCCATCCAGCTCCATCCAACCCCAGCAAAGGTTCTAATAAGTCTCTCTATATGTCTCTCTCTCTGTAGTGTTAGTGTATCCCATCCAGCTCCATCCAACCCCAGCAAAGGTTCTAATAAGTCTCTCAATATTTCTCTCCCTGTAGTGTTAGTGTATCCCATCCAGCTCCATCCAACCCCAGCAATGGTACTAATAAG
>NW_026111709.1:1057500-1097500 GCF_024679095.1 Eriocheir sinensis
AGAATAATGAGTGCCAACACCTGACACTCATCTGAGCATGCTTAGCACTGGCCTCAAGAATAGAGCTAAATTTTTCAATGTGGTAACATTGGTGTTTTGCATCAGTGATATATATTTGAAATGTGATGGCCTGTGTGTATAATAGCTTGGTATGTACATATCACGCAACATTACAGTTTCACTATCAGTGCACTCAAAAAGAACATGGAGTTCATCTCCCGCAACACCAGCATCACACTTATCTATTACAAAGCCGATCTTCTCTATTTACACCTTGATGCCTGCCAGCATTAACAGTTGCAATAACTGTTGTTACAAGTTCTTAATCTCGTCACCATTATTTGGTTGCTCTTCTGTAACCTTGAAATATAACACTCCATGCCATATTCCACCTTAAACATTTTGTAGTTACTGCACAGAGATTTTGTTACTATGTTGTTGTGCCAAGTTGCAATCCACTGGTCTTTCAATCTCAATTCCACAGCTTTTTTAACCCATGTTGTATTGGGAACATCTTGAGACAACCATAACCATAACATACCACACTCATTACAAATGTTTTTAATACAGGCCAACCATGGAGAACTATATAACCTATCCAAATGTAACAAGCAGTGATACATTACCGAACAAAATTTTGTATCTATCTAAAATAATTTTAGACCAGTATCCCATAATTCTGCTCTTTACATGTATGTCAAGTGAAAATACTCCCAGTTCACCATATACCATGTCATTGCTAGTATTCCTATGAGCTCCCAATGCCTGTTTTACAAATTTCATATGCAAAGATTCTAACTCTAACTCTGTAAAATCCCCAAGTCTCTGAAGCAGAGGTCAGTACGGGCAACACTGGGTATTAAATAGTTCAGTTTGCATGTCGGCTGGCAAGTCAAATTTCCTACACTTTCCTATCAGTGAATACATTGCCTGTGTTGCCTGTTCTTTAAGCTCCAGCTCGCCTTTACGGAACCTTCCATTGTAATTAAATAACACACCAAGATACTTATAGTCTTCCACTACTTCAATGTTTTCACCTCCAAATTCAAATTTGTAGTTATCAATGTTGGCTCTTCTCCTACTAAACATGACTATTTTTGTTTTGTTGCTGTTAAGTTGTAGTTTCCACTGATTACAGCACAAATTAAAAGCAGTCCAGGCTTCCCTCCTCACTGTCACACAAAATAATTGTATCGCCTGCATACATAAATACCAGGAGTTTTAGGTATGAATTTAAGAAATCATCACTGAAATCTACATAATCACAATTAAAATTCAAGCAATTTACTTCCAATATCATTAATATAAAAAGCGAACAGCAATGGTGACAAATGTTCTCCCTGCCTTACCCTGCATTACATACAAAGGTGTCTGATGTCTGTTGGTTCAGCATGACACAAGACCTGATGTTGTCATACATGTTTCTGATTACATTAAATATTTTCCCTTGCACCTTTTCCTTCACCAACTTGTACTACAAACCTTCACGCCACACCATATCAAAAGCTTTCTTGTAGTCCACAAACAGACAAAAAAGCTTCCTTTACCTCCAGCTGAACAAATCATTTATACATTTAAGCAAAAATATATGATCCAGTGTAGAGTACTCATGCCTAAAACCTGCTTGTGTTTTATTAGTAATAAACTTAGTGTTTGAGTATTCATTGAGTCTCTCGTAAGCAGCTTCCCCATACAACTAAGCAAAGTGATCCCCGGTAGTTATTAACATCCTGAGCGTCACCCTTATTCTTATAATGTGGCACTATTGTCCCAACCAGCCACTCAGATGGCAGCATCAAGAATCTTATCAAACAGCTTAACATATAGGGGGGGCAAAATATGCTGAGTACTTTTAATGTATTCATTTAATATCATGTCAGTTGCTGACGATTTTTTTTTTTAATATTTCTAGCAACCACTTCGTTGGTTATAGGGTCATTAAGTAATGGTGAGCGTTCATTATCCATATCATCATGATCATTTAGAATATTTACTTCATTATTATCAATGTTGTCATCACTCGCTAACTGTCTGAAATGCTCGGAAATTCATTTAATGTAATGGGATCTGATGGCTCTTTTTCTGACCATTAAGGATTTTCCAGTATTCTTCAGGGTCATCACTTTTGCATTTCCTAAGTACTTTAATTATGTTTGTCTTCTTGTTTTTTTTATTTTTAAGATTTGTTTTGTATTTTCTGCTTTCCTCAATCATTCCTATTCCTATTCCTGTGCAAATGATATATATGCCTTGCCTTATGATACCCCTTTCTTGCTTTCCAGCATTGTTTGTCATAACCATGGAGGTATTATAACAGGAGGCGCCCTCCCGCGCCGTCCCCATACAGGCGAGTGAAGCCAGTGGGCGGAGCTTACTGCGTCTGTGGGCGGAGCTTACAATCGGCAGATAGACCCAAGACATTGCGATCTCCTGGGCTGAACTAATGGAATTTACGACTTGTTTTTGCATACTAGACGAAAAAAAAAAAAGAATTGATGCTTTGAGTTATGAAAAGTACATAATATTTTCCTATTTATTTAATATAGATCTATTATCAACGACATTAAGACTGGAATCACACGAGCCACTTTTTAGTGGTCAGTGGCCGCCACAAAATAATGGTCAAAATAGAACACACATCTCTATGGGTGCATGCACACGGGCCACTTTTTTGTGGTCACCAAAAAACAGTGGCGAGTTGTGGCGGGCGGAGCCATTTTCCGACCACGCCACTGTGGCCAGCGATAGATACCGTTGTTTCAAATGGCAGCGTGCACACGAGCCACTATCGGTGGCCACCACCCTGCCACCCGCCGCTTTCCCTCTGTCTTGACACTTGAACACCTGAATTTTAACTGTCATAATGATGTATAAGTATGACCACGCCTAACTTGTGTTCAGGATATAATGGAAAAGCTCTTATATGCTTTCACAACTAATGTTTCATTTCGTTACACAGTTTTGCAAATTAATTGATTGTGGTACGGATTAATTACTGAATATGGTAGTTTTATTTACCCGGAAGTAGAGAGGGGGAAATGTTAAGTGTCAAGGATCCAGTGTTGGGTGCTGTAATCGGAAGGGATAACAAACAAGATAAATGGTTAGACACCAGTTTACTTCAAGTACAGTAGAAAACTCAAAAACAGGCCTCACAATCTGAAGTCTCCAACACGAAGGCTTCAGCACGCCGGACACAGCAATGACCCGTTGCTCGGCTTCCTCCTCCTCTGAGCGTCTCGTCCAGTGGCAATGACGAGGCAGCACAGCTTCGTCCTTGAAGTGGTGTAGACGTGGGAGGCGCAGGAGGAAAAGGGGCGTCAGGTTCACAGCAGTAACGGGAGTCCAGGGCGTGGAGAGGGGAGAGGTAAGGCACCCAGAACGAGCCCACGGTATCTGAGTTAGCCCGAGTGAGAGCAGGGTGGAGCTTTAGTAGAAGCAAGTGTTCAGGGCGAGGCGAGGCCGCTGTATGACGAGGAAGGCGCTGGCGGCCACCAAGTTGCATGCTATAGTGGGTTGAGAAGCCTCGGTGGTTCAATCGACCGAGGCGTCGAACGGCGTCAGGCGAACGAGCAGCGGGAGTGAAGCAGGTGATTCGCTGCGCCTCGGTAGTAGGGATGGGCAAGTACCGTCAATTTGAGTACCAGTAGTACCGGTACCGAAAGCTCAAGTACCGTTAGTACCGGTACCGGTACCCGAAGGAGTTTTTTTTTTCTCAATGACCTCTGATGAAATTCCCAAATAAATTTCCTGTAAAGAAAACTCTCTCTCCTTCAACTTAATATCAACTAGAGTAGAAATGCAACGTTTAGGAGCCTTCTGATTAATGTAAAATCACTTAGGTTTAAGAACAGACCACCTAGTCTGGACCATGGAGTCTGTGTGGTCTGATTTTCTATGTAAATCTATGTAAATCTCTCTCTCTCTCTCTCTCTCTCTCTCTCTCTCTCTCTCTCTCTCTCTCTCTCTCTCTCTCTCTGAATGAAGTGAATATTTATTTTTTCGATAAAAAAATAGCATGTATAGTTATTATGGATGTACTCGATCATAGTCTAATAACAATAACTATAATTATTAGCAACCTAAAAAAGAAAAAGTATCGGACATGAAGAATTATCCAGTAACTCCAATAAATAAATCAAATAATAAAATAATGGAAACGGGAGCTGTGATGGAAACGGAAAGCAGGACAAAATGGTGGGAACTTACCAGGTACCGGGTACCGCGAGGAATCGATTATTCGCGGTACCAGGTACCGGCACCTGGTACCGGCACCTGGTATCGGTACCTGTTACCGCGAAGCCTCATGATCACTTGGGATCCGGGAAGCTTAATGATCACTCGGCACTGCGCATTGCCGCTAGTACCGGTACCGTTTGGATCTTAGTGACGCTCGGCGCTCGCCCGCCTCCATGTGGTATGGGCCCTGTGTGTAGACGCCGAGTCACTGCCCCACTGATCGTCCCCCCAAGTTCCCACCATTTTGTCCTGCTTTCCGTTTCCATCACAGCTCCCGTTTCCATTATTTTATTATTTTATTTATTTATTGGAGTTACTGGATAATTATTCATGTCCGATTCTTTTTCTTTTTTAGGTTGCTAATAAATATTTTTATTGTTATTAGACTATGATCGAGTAGTCGAGTACCCATACCACCGAGATATCCACTCACTGAGTGGTGATCTCTCTCTCTCTCTCTCTCTCTCTCTCTCTCTCTCTCTCTCTCTCTCTCTCTCTCTCTCTCTCTCTGAATGAAGTGAACATTTATTTTTTCGATAAAAAAATAGCATGTATAGTTATTATGGATGTACTCGATCATAGTCTAATAACAATAACAATATTTATTAGCAACCTAAAAAAAATCGGACATGAAGAATTATCAATAAATCCAATAAATAAATCCGAGCAACTGGTATCGGTACCGAGCAATCTGGTACCGGTACCGTACCGTTTAGCTGGTAACGCTAGTATACCGTACCGTTTAGCTGGTACCGTTAGTACCGGTACTGGTACCGGTACCTGCCCACCCCTACTCGGTAGTTGAACCGCTTCGAACGGCAAGATGCGGGCGGGCGGCAGGAGTGCCCCGGTCGTTCGCCCGCTAAGTTGGTAGTTGCCCTCACACAGGCCCCCATACAAGAATCTAATCCAGGTAGATTCCACATACAACTACCAAGTGGAAAGAAAAAAGAACATAAGCCAATAAACTAAAACAGGGAGGAGACTGACGAGGAAACAGGAGTGACTTATGCAGGAAGTCTACTCAATAAATCGGCCACCACATTATCCTTCCCGGCCATATGGACGACACGGTACCCGTAGGCCGGTAGACCCAAGGCCTATCCCAACACCCGGACGATGTCCTGCTGAATCGTTGAAGTACAGCCAGGCGGGGTGGAGAATGCGTCCCGGTCGTCCATAAGTGGTTCATCGATGGGAAGTTCTGTGGAGCTGGCGTCAGGTGATGGCTCCTCCACTACGGGAACGGGGCTGACAAGAGGTTCTTCCGTAGCTGGTGGAGACAAGGGTCCAACGAGGTCGATGGCAATTTGGGGAAGTAGTTCTGTAACGACAGGTAAGGGTTGGAGGGAGATAGGACGTACACGACCTCTCCCCGACATCCGCTGGCACTTATCACAGGAAAGACAGTAAGCACGGATGTCTGCTCCTATACCTGGCCAAAAAAAATCTTGAAAGATCTTTATCTCCATTTATGACGAGAGAAATGTCCGCCCAAGGGACACTCATGGGCCGTGGAAAGGATGATTTGGCGGGAAATCCATGGCACAGCTAGACAGTGTTGGCCTACCTTATTGGAAAGCGGGGAGGTGAGGCACTTCCTGTAGAGATGTCCGTTGCGACACAGGTACTGGAAGGAGGATCCGTTCCTTGCTTTGTCGACGTGTCCAGATGAGGCTTTCTGCCGTATCGCTGCTAAGGAGGCACAGGAAGCTTGAAGCTGGGAGAAGTCTTGAGGGGTTACTGAAGGAGGTACAGGTTCCGGAAGGACAAGCGGATGAAGCCTCTTCAACCTACCAGCACGAGTGGTAACGGCGTCCGGGGATCTGGGGGTCCGGGGGTGCCGGGGATGTCGGAACACGAGGAGTATAAGTCCCTCGCGGCAACTTTGAAGGTGAGGATGTTCTGGAAGAATCAGATGGAGATTGAGAAAAGTCAGGGTCATGGGGATCCCTTACCCCAGGCACGTTTCCGATGAGGGCCCCAATAAACTTAATAGGAGCTCGTACCACTTCAGTCCAACCGGTGAAGTAGGGACAGCTTAAGTGGCACCTCACCACGGGAAACTTGTCCACTCGTCCTAGGAAGTCAGCAAGGGAGACCTTTGGACAACTCTCAACATCTACATCAGGTAGCAAGTCTTCAGAGACGATCACACAGGAACAGCCAGTATCTCTGATGATGTTGGAGCTCCAAGACCCGTTAACATTGCCCGAAACAAAAAACTTCGGGACACTTTTGTCACTAAGGCAAAAGCCTACCTGATATGATGGTTTAGCAGGTTCGACATCTTTGAAGGCGCGGGGATTCTTCGGGCAGCGCGGACGTAGATGGCCTTCCTCCCCGCATTGGTGACACCTCAGGGTTGCTGTGCTGGGCTGGGCAGAGGTCTTGGAGGAGGCTCCCGGAGAGGATTCTGAAGATTTCGTGGGCGAAGCAGCCTTAGGGGGGTCTCGGGAATTAGGAGATGAAACTTTAGGGTAGGCGTTCCGGGCAGACGACCAGTCGTCGGCAAGTCTCACTGCGTCGGGAAGATGTTTCGGCCGGCGCTCCTTGATGAAGATCCTCAAATCTGGGATGAGATTAGTTAAAACTGATCCAGGAGCATAAACTCCCGGAGCTCTTCATAAGTGCAGGGGACATCAGAGGCTTCCAACCACGCCTGGAACAACCGAGTCAGATGGATGGAGAACTGCTGGTAGTTTTCTCCAACTCTTATCCTGGCGTGACGGAGGTCTTGACGGTAATTGTCCGCCGTTTAACTAAAGCCCGTGAGGAGAGCTTTCTTCAAAAGAACGTAATCTTCGATTATATCAGCTGACAGGGAAGTATACAGTTCAGTGGCCTTACCCGTGAGGAGACAACCCAACCTCGCAGCGTAGCTATCCTTGTCGATCCGTAATAGTTCAGCCACCCTTTCGAAACGGATGAGGTAGTTGTTGATGTCCTCTCCCTCTTGGTAGGTGGGCAGTTTCGGTCCTCCCACTTTCTCGCAGGAAGGAGAAGCCGTTTTCCCCTGGGCGACGACACGGGCGAGTTCTATTTTTTTTTTCCACTTACATCTTGGCAAGTTGAAACTCTCTCTCAGCAGCCCGCTCTTCTGTCTCCCTCTCGGCCAGGAGACGCTTTTCCTCTCTCTCGGCCAGGAGACGCTTTTCCTCTCTCTCGGCGAAGAGATGCTTCTCTTCTCCGACCAAGATCCTCACCCTCCAGCCCCAAGGCTACAGCCTGAGCTTTAAACACCTCAAAGCTGGACATGGTTAATATGGACAACAAAGCAAAAAAGTATAAACCCAACAGGTAATGACACCAATAAGACCCAACAACAAAAAACAGACCAAGAAAATGCAACACAGAACCAAAACAAACGTGAAGAATCAAGACACAAAAGGAAACAAGAAAAATTAGGAAAAAGCCCTGCAAAAAGGGTACTAAGGGGCGTAGAAGCCCACCCAATACTCAAACGAGTAATTGGGTGATAAGGGCAGCACACGGGCTGAAAAAGGGCTATGGCAGCACCAACAAATCCCACCGTGGGCATACAACAGCCCAAAAGAACGGTGAAGGATTAAACACTCACTTCCGGGCCGCAGACAGCAAGTGGCGCGCAAAGGCGACTAAACAAGCCAACCCTTCCTGATTAGCAGTTGACCCAATCCTGGCGAGGTCGCCACATGTCAAGGATCCAGTGTTGGGTGCTGTAATCGGAAGGCATAACAAACAACAAGATAAATGGTTAGACACCAGTTTACTTTAAGTACAGTAGAACACCCATAAACAGGCCTTACAATCTGAAGTCTCCAACACGAAGGCTTCAGCACGCCGGACTCAGCAATGACCCTTTGCTAGGCTTCTTCCTCTTCTGAGAGTCTCGTCCAGAGTGGCAATGACGAGGCAGCACAGCTTCGTCCTTGAAGTGATGTAGACGTTGTGGACGAGGGAGGCGCAGGAGAAAAAAGGGGCGTCAGGTTCACAGCAGTAACGGGAGTCCAGGGCGTGGAGAGGGGAGAGGTAAGGCACCCAGAACGAGCCCACGGTATCTGGGTTAGCCCGAGTGAGAGCAGGGCTGGAGCTTTAGTAGAAGCAAGCGTTCAGGGTGAGGCTCGGCCGCTGTCTGATGCGGAAGGCGCTGGCGGCCACCAAGTTGCCTCCCATAGCGGGTTGAGAAGCCTCGGTGGTTCGGTCGACCGAGGCGTCGAACGGCGTCAGGCGAACGAGCAGCGGGATTGAGGCAGGTGGTTCACTGCGCCTCGGTAGTTGAACCGCTTCGAACGGCAAGATGCGGGCGGGCGGCAGGAGTGCCCGGGTCGTTCGCCCCCTAAGTTGATAGTTGCCCTCACAGTTATGTAACCGCAAAGACTGCTGAATTGTCAATAAATTACATATAATTTGACTTAATATTCTTCATGTTCAGTCTTATATTAAAATTACCGCAAGTCTATCTTCTACTGGGACACAATTCCTCGTGTTGATGTCCTGCCGTGTTATACGTGGACCAATTATTGTCATAAGATGATCAAACCTATCCTGTGACCTCCTGAAGTCGTAAAAAAAATATCGTGTTATTTTAGCTCTGTAAATGATGTGTGGAATGCTACACGCAGTAGTCTGTTGCTAAGTATATAATTATGGGGTGAACCCATGGCAGTACTTTCTTCAGCGCTTTTTACCAAGAGAGCACAGACAGCTGCTGCGTCTACGAGATCCATAACGCCACGTGCTGACCTCATTAGTGTCTGCCACCGAGTGGCTCGTGTGAATGGTGCACCTACCCACCATTTTTCGTAGTGACCATTTTTTGTGGTGGCCACTTTTTGTGGCGGCCACTGACCACTAAAAGTGGCTCGTGTGATCCCAGCCTTAAGGTCAAGGCAGTCTCTTGGCTCAAAAAAAAAGCAATGAAAGGGCCGCGGCATTCCATGACATAGTGTTGCAGTGTGTGGCCCCTCGGCCTGAGTGCAGAAGACACAAGGGAGATACTAACCACCCAGTAGTACCTATAGCCTAGCCTAAGGCGTATTACTACCACATCGCGAGGTGCGCTGTCGCCCATAGGGGTAAACACAGTGGTGGGAGACACTTGCATAATGGAGGCTGCTGGTGCTGCCATTGTCACAGCAGTGTCTGAGTTGGGTAGCAATGATATTATGGAAATAATCCCTAATTATATTCTTAACATAACTAAGCGTATAGTCAGTGTCAGGGTCCACTGTGTCATCCTGAAGGGCACGTCGACCAAGGCAGTCTGTCTTTTCATTGTGCTGGCTGCCCACATGGGAGGGCACCCAGGTGAAGTGGACCGTGGCACCTGCGGCCTCAAGGGCACGGAGGGCAGTCAGGCACTTAGTTACAAGATCACAGTCTGTAGGGGAGGATGACACAAGTTTATGTAATGCAGCCTGGCTATCGACAAACAAGTATACATCTTTGCGGAAAGCTGCTACAGTGTGGAGAGCCTCAAGTATGGCATACAGCTCAGCCCGGGTCGAGGACAGGTACCCTGGCAGCCGCCTGGTAACCTCAATGTCAGTGTACAACAGAACTGCAGATTTCTATCATATGTAGCCCTATCTGGTTATAAAGTTCTCAACTCACCTGTGAAATGATGTAGAACCACTACGCTCCCTTTTCGTACGGCCATATGAACATAAGAACATAAGAACGTAGGAGGTCTACAAGAGGACGGTAGGCCTGTACAAGGCAGCTCCTTTGAACCTAAGCTCCTGTGTATCTAACCCCACCTAATATCGCTGTCCATGAATTTATCTAATCTATTTTTTAATGTGACAATTGTATTGGCACTCACCACATGACTGCTAAGCCTATTCCACTCATCCACCACTCTGTTAGTAAACCAATTTTTGCCTCTGTCCCTGTTGAATCTGAATGTATCCAGTTTAAACTCATTACTTCGTGTCCTACCCGGTTCTCTTACCAACAAAACCTTATGAATGTCTCCCTTATTAAAGCCCTTCATCCATTTATAAACTTCGATCATGTCTCCACGCACCTTTCACCTTTCTAGAGAATACAAGTTTGACAGTTTGAGTCTTTCCTCTTATGGCAAGTTTCTCAGCCCCTGAATCATCTTAGTCATCCTCCTCTGCACCAATTCTAACATTTTGATATCCATTCTATAGTAAGGTGACCAGAACTGAACCGCATAGTCAAGATGAGGTCTAACTAATACTAAATATACTTTGAAGAAGACTTCGAGGCTTCTGTTGCTTACGCTCCCAGAAATAAATCCCAGTACCCTATTTGCTCGATTTCTAGCTTGAATACACTGTGCCCTTGGATGGAGATCAGAGCTCACTAAGACCCCTAAATCCCTCTCGCACCCAGACCTGCTTATGAAAGTGTCATTAAGCAATAGTTACGTGAGGGGTTGTTCCTACCTAAACTCAGAAAAAGCAGGGACTGTATGCACTTTCAATGCGTCCACTGGATCAGCTGATATATGTTTTGAGTCTAAAGGGGGTGGGAGACAGCGGACCAATAGCGCGTTGGCTTCGCGTTCGTGACGTCATGGCGGCTCCTCCCATAATACCTCCATGGTCATAACCCTTTACAGCGGCATTGCTCCTCTTTCTGATAAACGTTTTTTTCTTATGTTGTGGAAAAGTTGCAAGTGCAGGGTCAGTCAATATTTGCTTTAATTTCTGGTTAATATCATCTATGGATAGATTATTCAACTCAACGACAACTCATTTACCTTACACTCACTAATATTCCCCACATGTACACCCCTTCTCTCAGCATTCCACTTTCCTGGCCTTTCACTTGCTCTTCTTTGTTCTGCCTCCTGGGCACTCATGCTTACAGGGGGTACATTACGTGGAACAATAAATTTCATCATTACGTGTAATCCACAGTGTACATCAGACAATAAAGAATCATAATCCAATACTCTAAAAACCACCACTTACTGCATAACTTCAGGTGAACCTAAGCAGTAACCTATAGTTGTATTGTATGCAGTTGTAGGCTTGCCAATACCACAGTCTTCCCCCATCCTTCCATTCAATATAAACACTTGATGATTTTTACAAAGTTAAACCAGTTTCCTGCCATAAAAGTTCCTGTCTAGGGTCAGAGCTTGGTTTGTTGTGTGTGTCTTAGGTATACCATAATCAGTTACACTTATGTGGGGTACCTCGGCAGGCACCAGATCATCATCACCAGCACTAGAGGGAACATAGTGAGAGTATGAGCATTAAAATCACCACAAAGTACATGCATATAGTCATCACTGGTATAAGTTATCAAAACATTGTCCAACTCATCAAAGTGCTCTTCAGTGCCATATCTTGAGTGTGAGGGGGGAAAGTAAACACAGCTTATTACCAACTCCTTACCTAAATTTGCACTCCCTCTGTCTACTGTAATTGAGAGTTTGTTCTTATGTGCCTCCACTGAAAGCCAAAATTTTTCCTTATGGTAATAAGTAGACCCCAAAAACTGTGTGTGTGTGTGTGTGTGTGTGTGTGTGTGTGTGTGTGTGTGTGTGTGTGTGTGTGTGTGTGTGTGTGTGTGTGTGTGTGTGTGTGTGTGTGTGTGTGTGTGTATTTTTTTCTTGCAATGTGTGTGTGTGTGTGTGTGTGTGTGTGTGTGTGTGTGTGTGTGTGTGTGTGTGTGTGTGTGTGTGTGTGTGTGTGTGTGTGTGTGTGTGTGTGTGTGTGTGTGTGTGTGTGTGTGTGTGTGTGTTGCAATGTGTGTGTATTTATTTATTTCTTGCAGTGTGTGTGTGTGTGTGTGTGTGTGTGTGTGTGTGTGTGTGTGTGTGTGTTGCAATGTCTTTGTATTTCTTTCTTTCTTGCAGTGTTTTTTTTTTTTTTTTACAACAAAGGAGGCAGCTCAAGGGCACAAAAAAAAGGAAACAATAATAAAAATAAAAATAAAAGCCCGCTGCACTGGTTCAGGCTCAGGCTCAGGCTCTGGTTCAGGCTCAGGCTCTGGGACGGGCACTGGTTCAGGCTCAGGCTCTGGCACGGGCACTGGTTCAGGCTCAGGCTCTGGCACGGGCACTGGTTCAGGCTCAGGCTCAGGCACGGGCACTGGTTCAGGCTCAGGCTGTGGCACGGGCACTGGTCCAGGCTCAGGCTCAGGCACGGGCACTGGTTCAGGCTCAGGCTCTGGCACGGGCACTGGTTCAGGCTCAGGCTCTGGCACGGGCACTGGTTCAGGCTCAGGCTCTGGCACGGGCACTGGTTCAGGCTCAGGCTCTGGCACGGGCACTGGTTCAGGCTCAGGCTCTGGCACGGGCACTGGTTCAGGCTCAGGCTCTGGCACGGGCACTGGTTCAGGCTCAGGCTCTGGCACGGGCACTGGTTCAGGCTCAGGCTCTGGCACGGGCACTGGTCCAGGCTCAGGCTCTGGCACGGGCACTGGTTCAGGCTCAGGCTCTGGCACGGGCACTGGTCCAGGCTCAGGCTCTGGCACGGGCACCGCTTCACGCTCAGGCTCTGGCACGGGCACTGGTACAGGCTCAGGCTCTGGCACGGGCACTGGTTCAGGCTCAGGCTCTTGCACGGGCACTGGTTCAGGCTCAGGCTCTGGCACGGGCACTGGTTCAGGCTCAGGCTCTTGCACGGGCACTGGTTCAGGCTCAGGCTGTGGCACGGGCACTGGTTCAGGCTCAGGCTCTGGCACGGGCACTGGTTCAGGCTCAGGCTCTGGCACGGGCACTGGTTCAGGCTCAGGCTCTGGCACGGGCACTGGTTCCGGCTCAGGCTCTGGCACGTGAACTGGTTCAGGCTCAGGCTCTGGCACGGGCACTGGTTCAGGCTCAGGCTCTGGCACGGGCACTGGTTCAGGCTCAGGCTCTGGCACGGGCACTGGTTCAGGCTCAGGCTCTGGCACGGGCACTGGTTCAGGCTCAGGCTCTGGCACGGGCACTGGTTCAGGCCTCCAGGCTCTGCACGGGCACGGGCACTGGGTCAGGCTCTGGCTCTGGCACGGGCACTGGTTCAGGCTCAGGCTCTGGCACGGGCACTGGTTCAGGCTCAGGCTCTAACACGGGCAATTGCCCAGCCCAGGCCGTGGTACAGCAGTGGTTCAGGCTCAGGCTCTGGCACGGCAATGGGCACTGGTTCAGGCTCAGGCTGTGGCACGGGCACTGGTTCAGGCTCAGGCTCTGGCACGGCACTGGTTCAGGCTCAGGCTCTGGCACGGGCACTGGTTCAGGCTCAGGCTCTGGCACGGGCACGGCACCGGTTCAGGCTCAGGCTCTGGCACGGCACTGGTTCAGGTCACCGGCACGGCACGGCTCAGGCTCTGGCACGGGCACTGGTTCAGGCTCAGGCTCAGGCACGGGCACTGGTTCAGGCTCAGGCTCTGCACGGGCACGGGCACTGGTTCAGGCTCAGGCTCTGGCACGGGCACTGGTCTAAATTCCGTGCTCTGGGCACAGACTGCCTGCTCAGGCTGGCACGGGCACTGGTTCAGGCTCAGGCTCTGGCACGGGCACTGGTCCAGGCTCAGGGAGGGCTCAGCACGGGCACTGGTTCAGGCTCAGGCTCAGGCACGGGCACTGGTTCAGGCTCAGGCTCTGGCACGGGCACTGGTTCAGGCTCAGGCTCTGGCACGGGCAATGCCTGTGGCCTGTGCCTGTACGGGCACTGGTTCAGGCTCAGGCTCAGGCACGGACACTGGTTCAGGCTCAGGCTCTGGCAATGGCACTGGTTCAGGCTCAGGCTCTGCTTTGAGACATGGTTCAGAGCTCAGGGCACAGGCACTGGTTCAGGCTCAGGCTCTGCACGGTTCAGGCTCAGGCCTTGCTCTGCAGGCACTGGTTCAGGCTCAGGCTCAGGCACAGGCACCGGTCCAGGCTCAGGCTCTGCAACGGGCACTGGTTCAGCTCAGGCTCGCACGGCACTGGTCCAGGCTCAGGCTGTGGCACTGGCACGGGGCACTGGTTCGGTGGCGCTTTACGGCACGGGCACACGGCACTGGTTCAGGCTCAGGCTGTGGCACGGGCACTGGTTCAGAGCTCAGGCTCTGGCACGGGCACCGGGTTCAGGCTCAGGCTCTGGCACGGGCACCCGGTTCAGGCTCAGGCTCCATGGCACGGGCAACTGGTTCAGGCTCAGGCTGTGGCATCGGGCACGGGCACAGGCTGGTCCAGGCCTTCAGCTCTCTGGCGCACGGGCACTGGTTCAGGCTCAGGCTTCCTGGCACGGGCACTCGGGTCCAGGCTCAGGCTGTGGCACGGGCACTGGTCCAGGCTCAGGCTCTGCACAGGCACGGGCACTGGTTCCAGAGCTCAGGCTCTGGCACGGGCACTGGCTTCAGGCCCAGGTCTGCACGGGCACTCAGCTCAGGCTCAGCCTGGCACGCACCCGGGTTCAGCTCAGGCTGTGGCACGGGCACGGTCCAGCTCAGGCTCAGCAATGGCACCGGTTCAGGCTCAGGCCGGCACGGGCACGGGCACCGGTTCAGGCCTCAGGCTCTGGCACGCGCCCGTTCAGACTCGTACCGGGCACGGCACTGGTTCAAGCCTGTGCTCCGGGCACGGGCACCGGTTCAGGCTCAGGCTCTGCACCACGGCATTCGGTTCAGCTCACCAGCTCTGGCACGGCACCGGGTTCCGACCTGTGCCCCTGGGCACGGCACCAGTCCAGGCCCAGCCCGGCACGGGCACCGGGTTCAGGCTCAGGCTTCCGGCACGGGCAACGGTCCAGGCTCAGGGTCTGGCACGGGCACCGTCCAGGCTCAGCTCTGGCACGGGCACCGGGTTCAGGCTCAGGCTCTGGCACGGGCACTGGTCCAGGCCCAGCTCTGGCACGGTGGGCACTGGTTACGCTCAGGCTCTGCACGGCACGGGCACCGCCCAGGCTTCAGGCTCTGGCACGGCACTGTCTGTGCTCAGCCCGGGCACGGGCACCGGTTCAGGCTCAGGCTCTGCACGGGCACCGGTTCGTGCTCTGTGGGGCCAGGCACGGCACCGGGTCCAGGCCTGTGCCAGGCACCGGCACCGGTTCAGCCAGGCTGGTACGGCACGGGCACGGCTGAGGCCCGTGCCCCGGGCAATGCGCGCACTGGGTTCAGGCCTGTGCCCTGGGCACGGGCACCGGTTTAGCTCAGGCTCTGCACGGGCACTGGTTCAGGCTCAGACCTGCACGTGCACCGTTCAGGCCTCAGGCTCTGGCACGGGCATTCGCGTTTAGGCTCAGACCTGGCACGGGCACTGGTTCAGGCTCGGTACGAGGCACGGGCACCGGTCTGCGCTCAGGCCTGGCGGCCCGGTTCAGCCCACCAGGCACGGCCACTGGTTCAGCTCAGGCTAAAACACGGGCATTGGTTCAGGACTGGTGTTCTGCACAGACACTGGTTCAGGCTCAGGCTCTGGCACGAGCACCGGTTCAGGCTCAGGCTCTGGCACGGGCAATTTGCCCAGATTTCCAGGTCGGGTACCGTACCGTCTGGTGCGCTCAGCCTGCACGGCACTGGTTCAGGCTCAGGCTCTGGGCACGGGCACTGGTTCAGGTTCAGTCGGCACGGGCACCGGTTCAGGCTCAGGCTCTGGGCACGACTGGCTCAGGCCTGCTTCCGCACGGGCACCGCCTCAGCTCTGCGCGCGACTGCACGCACCGTTCAGCCCAGCCTTGCACAGGTAATTCGGTTCAGCCAGGCTCTGCACAAGTACCGGTTCAGGCTCAAGTCGGCACGGGCACCGGTTCAGCTCAGCTCGGCACGGGCACCGGTTCAGGCTCAAGTCGGGCACGGGCACTGGTTCAGGCTAAGGCTCAGGCACGGGCAATGGTTCAGCCTGTACTCTGCACGCACCGTCTGCTCAGGCTCTGGCACGGGACCGGTTCAGCCTGTGCTCTGGCACGGGCACTGGTTCAGGCTCAGGCTCAGGCAATATAACTGCCTAGCTCAGGCCTGCGCACGGGCACCGTCTGCGCTCAGGCTCTGGCACGCACCGTCTGTGCTCAGGCTCTGGGCACGGCACAGGTTCAGCCCAGGCCAGGCACGACCTGTTCAGGCTCAGGCTCTGGCAAGGGCACTGTTCAGGTCAGACTTCGGCACGCACGGCACTGGTTCGTGCTCAGGGTCTGCATGGGCTTGGTTCAGGTTCAGCTCCAGCACGGGCACTGGTTCAGGGCTCAGGTCAGGCACGGCACTGGCCCAGGCCTCAGGCTCTTGGCACGTGGAAATGGTTCAGGCTTAGGCTTCGCACGGGCACCGCCCAGCCTGGTGGCCTGGGCACGGCACCGGTCTGCCTGTGCTTTGGCACGGGGACGGGCAATTGGCTCAGGCCTGGTGGCCTGCACGCGCTCGGGTTCAGACCCGTGGCTCTATCACGGGCACTGGTTCAGGCCATGCTCTGGCACGGGCACCGGTTCAGGCCTGCTCTGACACGGCACTGGTTCAGGCCTTCCGCTGTAATGGGGCACCGGTCCAGGCTCAGGCTCTGGCACGGGCACGGCACCGTCTGTGCCCAGGCTCTGGGAACGGGCAATTGTCCAGGCTTCAGGCTCTGCACGGGCACTGGTCCAGCTCAGGCTTCGCCACGGGCTTTGGTTCGCTCAGGCTCTGCACGGCACTGGTTCAGGCTCAGGCTGGCACGGGCACTGGTTCAGGCTCAGGCTCGGGTGCACGGCACTGGTTCAGGCTCAGGCTGTGCGGTACGGCACTGGTCCAGCTCAGGCCTGCACGGGCACTGGTTCAGGCTCAGGCCTGGCACGGCACGCACTGGTTCAGGCCTGTGCTCTGCACGGGTACCGTTCAGGCCCGGCCCGGCACGCGGCACCGGTTCAGGTCGGCCCGCATGGCACCGGGTTCAGGTCACCTGGCACGGGCACTGTTCAGGCTCTGCCCTGGCACGGGCACCGGTTCAGACCTGCCTGCCTGGCACTAGTCCAGGCTCAGCCTCTGGCACAAAAAACGGTTCAGGCCCAGGGCTCTGGCACGGGCACTGGTCCAGGCTCAGGGTCTGGCACGGGGCACTGGTTCAGGCCTGCCTCTGGCACGGGCATTGGTTCAGGCTCAGGCTCTGCACGCACTGGTCCAGGCCTGTGCCTCTGGCACGGGCAGCACTGGTTCGTGCTCAGGCTCTGGATGAAACACTGGTCAAAAGCCTCAAAAACAGCATTAAAGACCGAACATGGTGTAAAGAAAGGGCCAAACATGCTCAATAGCATACCGGAAGGTAAAGTGGTCTGCACCACGGGAGCTGGCTGAGGAAAATTCCAAAAGCAAAGCCAAGCTCGGTTTCACGGCGAGGGTTGTGGCAAACGCAAGAGGAGCAGCAACTTGGAAAAGGACGAGCCAGTGGTGTTGGGTAAAGACCAAAACCAAATCACACAGAATTTGTCAGCTAACATTGCCGACAATGTAGCCGCAATGCAAAGTCGTATGAACTGGCCACTTGAGACAATAGTATGTGGCCTTTGACTAAAAACACAAAAGGGAAATAATATATGTTCAACTGGTTTAAGAAATATTCATTAATTCCAATTTCTATTATATATATATATATATATATATATATATATATATATATATATATATATATATATATACATATATATATATATATATATATATATACATATACAGGTATATATATATATAATGAGTGTAGAAGAAACTAATGCAGTAGTCTGCAGGAAGAAAGAGAGAGAGAGAGAGAGAGAGAGAGAGAGAGAGAGAGAGAGAGAGAGAGAGAGAGAGAGAGAGAGAGAGAGAGAGAGAGAGAGAGAGAGGAGAGAGAGAGAGAGAGAGAGAGAGAGAAGAGGGCTGATACTTACCTTATGAAGAAGAAAATAAACATGATGAGTGCATATAAAGTCTTTCACATTATAATATATCTACCTTTGCAAAATTACTAATGATCAGACAGAGACGAGTCAGACAGACACATAGATATACCTATTCTACGAAATGTATAAAGAAATAAAAACATGATAAATTATTATATATAGCCCTTTCTACGTTAAATATTTACCTTGGAGAAAAATACAACTACACTATACAGCATGACACAACGCACACGACGGATATGTGTATCTACACACAAATAAATGGCGCGAGCGCACACACACACACAGGTGATATGCCTAAGAACCGAAAACCAGCAAGTTTGGCTGAGTCACCCCTAACCCCAAGAACGGCGAGAATCAGCAGCGCAGCAAGTTTGTTGGAGTCACCCCTTACCTAAAGCCGTCTGTTCACCGTTCTCGTGGCAGGAGTGCGAGGAGCATACAGAGTGAATATATGCTGAGGGGCACTTGTGGGGCGGCCATTTTACAGAGTGAGGCGAGGCAGCGCGATGGAGCCCCGCAGGGTGTGCAGTGCTCGCCGCGCCCCGTCGTCGCTCCGGTGTTGGTCAGCTGACACGGGCATCTCGGAGTGTCACGGGGCGTCCAGTGACTGTGTAACCTGCACGTTGATGGCGTGACACAGCAGCAGCCTTTGAACTCTAATGACACCTCGTGAGGCGACACACACACACACACACACACACACACACACACACACATTGTCCCCACCTCCGCCACACTCTTCAAAACGGACGGAGCAGCAATAACAATAATAACAGGAAGAATGCCTTCGTACAGCCTGTGCCTAAGAAAGGTGACAGCAATCCCTCAAACTACCGTCCTATAGCTTTACTTTCTTGTCTATCTAAAGCTTTTCAATCAATCCTTAACCGGAAGATTAAAAAGCACCTTCTATCTGATCGCCAGTATGGGTTCCGCAAGGGGCGTTCTACTGGTGATCTCCTTGCCTTCCTAACGGACTCTTGGTCATCCTCTCTTAGCCGTTTCGGTGAAACCTTTACTATTGCGCTGGGCATATCAAAAGCTTTTGACAGGGTCTGGCACAAATCTTTGCTTTCCAAACTACCCTCCTACGGTTACTATCCGTCTCTCTGTACCTTTATCTCAAGTTTCCTTTCTCACCGTTCTATGCCTGCTGTGGCAGACGGTCACTTTTCTTCTCTTAAACCTATTAACAGTGGTGTCCCACAGGGTTCTGTCCTATCTCCCACTCTCTTTCTGTTGTTCATTGATGATCTTCTTTCCAAAACGAACTGTCCTATCCATTCCTACGCCGATGACTCCACTCTGCATTACTCAACTTCTTTTAATAGAAGACCCACCCTCAGTGGCGTACCCAAAAAGTTGAAAAGGGGGGGGGGCCAATATATATATATATAAAAATATATATATATATATATATATATATATATATATATATATATATATATATATATATATATATATATATATATATATATATATATATATATATATATATATATATATATATATATATATATATATATATATATATATATATATATATATATATATATATATTTATTCTGCTTCTAGTATTTTTCAAAGCGCGGGGATTCCATGTATACAGCTTGGGAATTCGGGTTAGACCGTTAGGTTAAATTTATTACTACATATACATACATATGATACATTTTACATTTCTGTTAGGCTAAATTACTCATTATTACATATACATACATATTTTATTATTACATATACATACGTTTTACATTTATGTTAGGCTAAATTAATTATCATTATTACATATACATACATATTTCAGCATAACATATACATACATATATTGGTAATAAGCCCCGTTAGTTGTGTTGCGTTTGTAGGGATTCCACAGGCGATAAATGGATTGGATGCTGTCTGTGCCCTAGATGGTGTCATGTGCAGTGTGCTCATTTGTCTGGAATTAAGCTGGAGAATATACCTAAAATTAATTGGATGTGCAACCCATGCCTCCATAAAGCATCTCTGGCTACCAAAATTGTGGAAAAAATGGATGAATTCAAGCAAGAATTAGCTAAGGAAATATCTGTGGTTAAGGATGAAGTTGAATCAAGGGGTGTGAGGGTGCAGGAGGAGCTGGGATCAGTTGCTGACACCCTTAAACGTGCTGAGCATGCTGAATCTAGCTCGGCTGAGGTGGCAAAGAGGGGCAAGAAGGTCAAGAAAAATCTCTTAGTTGTAAAAGCTTATACACAAGAAAAGAAGGCAACAGACATGAAGGATGAAGTCTCCCAGACATGGAATGGTATTCATATAACTGATTCAAGATTTACAAATAGAGGTAACATTGTCATGAACTTTGATAATGAGAACACAAGGGATGAGGCTGCTCAAAAACTGGAGTCTGTTGAACAAATTAATACCAAGAGTGTTGGAAAGATGAAACCAAGGATCATGATACGCAATGTGCATAGAGAGGAGACCAAGGAAAAAATAAAGGAGACCATCTTAGACCGCAATGAGTTCTTACACGCTATTGGGGGTGTTGAGGATAAAATTGAGCTGATTTTTAGCAAGCCTGCGGCTGGCGGCACGATGCACTACATTTTGAGGTGTGGCCCAACTGTAAGAGAGCTGATTCACAAGAATCACGACAAGCTACAATTAGAATGGGAAATATACACAGTGAGAGACAGATACCATGCAATTATATGCTATCATTGGCCATCTTGAGGCCATCTTGAGGCCAATTGTACTGCCAAGACCAATGGAGATGCCCCAAATTGTTTCAAATGCGCTGGCAATCATAAATCACATGAGTGCACCATGGCTGAGAAGAAATGCATAAATTGTGTGAGATACAAGAAGCCTGAAATCAACCACTCAGCGAATGACCAGTGTTGTGTAGTTCTCCAGACTGAAATTGAGAGAATTCGGAGCATGGCTGATCACGGCAATTGATTATAGTGTCTGTAATCAAAGATAAATTGTGTGTGATGAATGTTCAGTGTGCTCGAAATAATTGTTGAATATTTAATAGTGATACTATAAGGAAAATAGCAGACATCAACACTGAAGTAATTGCTATATGTGATATTATTCGTAAAAGAAATTAAGACACTCACTCACTCACTACGATGTTTGAGAATAAGTGCATCGAAGACTATTATTGCGGCTAACGTTGAAATTGTTGACGGCCCTCGTAGAGCGCTGCATCAGCGGCGGAGCAGCAGGGCCTGGAACCTCATCAACGGTAAACGGTAAACGATATGCATCTTTTACACTCATTTCTTAGGTAGTTTTATTTTACTAAGTCTTCTACAATCTTTTTCTGTGCATATTCTAATTCTATCAAAGACTCTGTCTTATATAGGCAATATTTTACTTATTATAGTTGTTTTGACGTCATGAGGAATCCCTTAATTAAACAATTCTCTTCATTCATGTTCTAAGATATGCTATTCAAGATGTCCTGTATTGTACTAAAGATGACTTGTAGACAAATCTCTCTCTCTCTCTCTCTCTCTCTCTCTCTCTCTCTCTCTCTCTCTCTCTCTCTCTCTCTCTCTCTCTCTCTCTCTCTCTCTCTCTCTCTCTCTCTCTCTCTCTCTCTCTCTCTCTCTCTCTCTCTCTCTCTCTCTCTCTCTCTCAGAGGCGTTCTTAAAGTATTTGATACCCGGGGCGGAGCGTAATTTTGAACCCCCCTCCCCAGATGTGTATATATATATATATATAGATATATATATATATATATATATATATATATATATATATATATATATATATATATATATATATATTTATTTATTTATTTATTTATTTATTTTTTACAACAAAGGAGGCAGCTCAAGGGCACACAAAAAAGAAACAATAATAAAAAAGCCCGCTACTCGCTGCTCCCAAAAAATCAAAAAAGGTGGCCGAAAGCAAGGTCAAATTTGGGAGGAAAGGTGTCCTGATACCCTCCTCTTGAAAGAGTTCAAGTCGTAGGCAAGAGGAAATACAGATGAAGAAAGATTGTTCCAGAGTTTACAAGCGTGAGGGATGCAAGAGTGAAGATGCTGGTTAACTCTTGCATAAGGGATTTGGACAGTATAGGGATGAGCATGAGTAGAAAGTCGTGTGCAGCGGGGCCGCGGGAGGGGGGGAGGCATGCAGTTAGCAAGTTCATAAGAGCAGTCAGCGTGGAAATATCGATAGAAGATAGAAAGAGAGGCAACATCGCGGCGGAATTTAAGAGGTAGAAGACTATCAGTAGGAGGAGGAGAGCTGATAAGACAAAGAGCCTTAGCCTTCACTTTGTCCAGAAGAGCTGTGTGAGTGGAGCCTCCCCACACGTGAGATGCATACTCCATACGAGGGCGGACAAGGCCCCTGTATACGGATAGCAACTGCGCAGGGGGGGAAGAACTGGCGGAGACGATACGGAACGCCCAACCTCGAGGAAGCTGAATTAGCGAGAGAGGAGATATGAAGTTTCCAATTGAGATTTTGAGTTAAGGATAGACCGAGGATGTTTAGTGTTGAAGAAGGTGACAGCTGAGTGTTGTCGAAGAATAGGGGATAGTTGTTTGGAAGATTGTGTCGAGTTGATTGGTGGAGAAATTGAGTTTTTGAGGCATTGAAGGACACAAGGTTCCTTCTGCCCCAATCGGAAATGATAGCAAGGTCTGAGGTTAAGCATTCTGCAGCCTCCAGTCTGAGTCGTGCACTTCCTGTTGTAATGGTCTTCTACTGAAAGAAGTTCAATAATGCAGAGTGGAGTCGTCGGCGTACGAGTGGACAGGACAGTTTGTTATGGAAAGAAGATCATTGATGAATAACAGGAAGAGAGTGGGTGATAGGACAGAGCCCTGTGGAACGCCACTGTTGATAGGTTTAGGGGAAGAGCAGTGACCGTCTACCACCGCAGAGATAGAACGGCCGGAAAGGAAACTGGAGATAAAGGAGCAGAGAGAGGGATAGAATCCGAGAGAGGGCAGTTTAGAAAGCAAAGACTGGTGCCAGACTCTATCGAAGGCTTTCGATATGTCTAGCGCAACAGAGAAAGTTTCACCGAAACGGCTAAGAGAGGATGACCAAGAGTCAGTTAAGAGAGCAAGAAGATCGCCAGTAGAACGCCCCTTGCGGAATCCATACTGGCGATCAGATAGAAGGTTAGAAGTGGAAAGGTGTTTTTGAATCTTCCGCTTAAGGATTGATTCAAAAGCTTTAGATAGACAGGAAAGTAAAGCAATAGGGTGGTAGTTTGAGGGATTGGAACGGTCACCCTTCTTAGACACAGGCTGTACAAAGGCATACTTTCAGCAGGAAGGAAAGATAGATGTTGATAGGCAGAGACGAAAGAGTTTGACCAGGCAGTGTGTCAGCACAAGATCACAGTTTTAAAGGACAATAGGAGGCACTCCATCAGGTCCATAAGCCTACTGAGAGTTGAGGCCAGAGAGGGCATAGAAAACATCATTAGGAAGAATCTTAATAACAGGCATAAAGGAGTCAGAGGGGGGATGAGTAGGTGGAATATGCCCAGAATCGTCCAAGGTGGAGTTCTTACAGAAAGTCTGAGCGAAGAGTTCAGCCTTAGAGACAGATGAGACGGCAGTGCTGCCGTCAGGGTTAAGGAGAGGAGGGAAAAAGGAAGAAGTGAAATTGGAGGAGATATTTTTGGTTGGATGCCAGAAGTCACGGGAAGAATTAGAAGAAGCAAGGTGTTGACATTTTCTATGTATAAAAGAAGTTTTGGTAAGCCGGAGAATAGATTTGGCCCGATTCCGGGCAGAAATGTATAGATCAAAGTTAGTGGGAGTTCGAAGGCTCTGGAACCTTTTGTGAGCTGCCTCTCTACCTTTAATAGCACGAGAACAAGCATGGTTAAACCAAGGCTTTTTAGCATGAGGAGTAGAGAAAGTACGTGGAATGTATGCCTCCATTCCAGAGACAATCACCTCTGTGATGCGCTGAGCACACACAGAGGGGTCTCTCTCCTGGAAGCAGTAATCATTCCACGGGAAATCGGAAATGTACATCCTCAGGTCGTCCCACCGAGCTTGAGCAAAATGCCAGAAGCATCGCCTTTTTGGTGGGTCCAGAGGAAGTACAGGAGCGATAGGACAGGATACAGAAATAAGATTATGATCGGAGGAGCCCAACGGAGAGAACAGTTTGACAGAGTAAGCAGAAGGATTAGAGGTAAAGAAGAGGTCTAGAATGCTGGGCCTGTCTCCAAGACGGTCGGGAATACGAGTAGGGTGCTGAACCAACTGCTCTAGGTGTTTGAGGAGAGCAAAGTTGTTGGCTTGTTCACCAGGCTGGTCAGTGAAAGAAGATGAAAGCCAAAGCTGGTGGTGAACATTGAAATCTCCCAAGATGGAGATTTCAGCGAAGGGAGAGTGGGTCAAGATGTGCTCCACTTTAGAGTTCAAATAGTCAAAGAGGTTTACATAGTTAGTAGAGTTAGGTGAGAGATAAACAACACAGATTTATTTAGTAATAGAATGATAATGAAGTCTTAGCCAGATGGTGGAAAATTCAGAAGAGTCAAGGTCGTGGGCACGAGAGTAAGTGATGTCGATGCGCACGTAGGCGCAACATCCAGCTTTGGATTGAAATTTAGGATAGAGATAGTAGGAGGGAACAGAGTAGAGGTTGCTGTCTGTAGCCTCAGAAACCTGTTTTTCGGTGAGGAAGAGAAGGTGAGGTTTAGAGGAGGAGAGATGGTGTTCCACAGAATGAAAATTAGAACGGAGACCGCGAATGTTGCAGAAATTGATAAGAAGGAGGTTCGAGGAGTTATCAGGACACCTCTCAAGTCGGCAGCCAGAAGGGGAATCCTCCCTGGGGGAATTTATGGTTCCCCCCCCAGGCGGGGACTCCGAGGCGGTGTTTTCGTTAGCCATTTTGAATTTTGAATTTTGGGAAAAGGTGTGTTTGTTGTGTGAATGTAGTGTGGTGTAGAAAGAGAGAGGAACTGTCTTTAGAGAGCATGCTGAACTGCTCTCTGGTGTTGATGAGACAAAAGGGAAACGGTTAGTGAGGACATGGGAAGGGTCTTTGAAGGGCTTCAGCACCCTCCTCGCTTCCCATATATCCTCACCGGGAGTAGTTCACGCCCGTTCGATAGGTGTTTTCCTCTCTCTCTCTCTCTCTCTCTCTCTCTCTCTCTCTCTCTCTCTCTCTCTCTCTCTCTCTCTCTCTCTCTCTCTCTCTCTCTCTCTCTCTCTCTCTCTCTCTCTCTCTCTCTCTCTCTCTCTCTCTGTCTATATATATATATATATATATATATATATATATATATATATATATATATATATATATATATATATATATATATATATATATACAGTAAACCCCGCTTAAGTCGGACCCGAATAAGCCGTATATCGGATAAGTCGGACATTTTCAGGATTTTTTTTTTTTACGTTCTATGCCGAGTGCACCGGTAGGCATTATTTGACCTTTGATTGAGTAGTTTTAAGCCACTCGGCTTATATACTGGCTGAAATACCCCTTGGGTGCGTTTGAGGAAACGACTCGGGGCGCCCGGACCACCCCGGGTCCTCTCAAACGCGTGGCGCCGCAGCCCGAGTTGCCAACTCAGACCGCCCGCTGCAACTCAGTTTGGAGAGGTGGAGCGCCTCCGTGCTGCGATGACGTCATCAGCAAATATGGCGGCCCAAACAAACACATATAGGTACTTCCATTGCATTTCACCTCTCTGTGCCACCGTAACCACTGCAGCTTCCTTTTTTTTCTCTGTTGCAAGGAGCTCGTCGTCCAGAACAGCTTGTGATGCATGTTTAAACTTCGTCAGAGAGATCAGCGGACGCCGTTTTGCTGCCACAACAGCTAGAAAACGTCGTCAGAAGATCAGCGGACACCATTTTGCTGCCACAACAGCTAAAAAACGTCGTTAGAAGATCAGCGGACACCATCTTGTTGTCAGAACAGCTTGTAAAAGTTCTCAGAAGATCAGCTGACGCCATTTTGATGTCAGAACAGTTAGTAAACGTCCTCAGAAGATCAGCGGACGCCATTTTGCTGCCAGTGGGACGCCGTTACCATAGCTACGACGAGGAACTGAGAGGCGCACAAAAGCGTTTGATAGAGAGGACCGGGTTGCTGGGCGCCCGGGGCAGCCCGAGTCGCTCTCTCAAACGCATCCCTGATAGCTCGTACATCGTCCGAGTCATTTGAGGTGTTGTCCGAATCATATGAGTTATTGTTCGAGCCGTTGGAGATGCGAAACGGGCGTGTGTGCCGCGGCACTGCCGGCGCCAAGATCAGTGTTTACACAGCTGACTTAGCAAGTGCGTGGCAGTCTCCCTCTGCTTTCACTCGCCCTGTAGCACTTATTGTTGCCTTTTTAATTCTACGATGACTTCTAAGGGCAAGGCTGCGTCTTCCACGTCAGTTAGGAATCCGCAGATGCTGTCGGTGGCAGACAAAATGGTTGTTATACTGGACCATGGGAGAGGTGTGCGCCGTGCCGAGCTCATGGTGCGGTACGGGTGTGTGTGTGTGTGTGTGTGTACGCCGCGTGTGTATGTGTGTGCACGCCACATGTATGTAGTACTTATTTACGTAGTGCAATACACATCATTTCAACTATTAGTGGAAAGAGGCATGCAAAATGTGAAAAGATATGGCTCGGGCAAACTCAGATTTTCGGATAACTCGGATTGGCCTTCCCCTAATTGGTCCGACTTATGCAGGGTATAATATATATATATATATATATATATATATATATATATATATATATATATATATATATATATATATATATATATATATATATATATATATATATATATATATATATCAGCACTTCCGATCATCAGTCCGAACGTCCGATCTTCCGATCAGATCGGAACAGTAATAGGCGATCGGAATGCAAAGACTGGATCATCTTTGTAAAAGGTAATCGGGCTGTGGAAATCGGAACTTCACAAACTAACTTCCTATCACCGATCTCAAAAAAGAAAGTGGTCAACGTTGTCATGGCAACAAGTGACTGCGGACTTCTTTTAATTATTTTTATACACGTTGCTAAATAGTTAATTCAATAAGCGTCTTTATTTATAAAATTAAGCGATAATTATTGATCTTTAATTTATTTAATCCTGGTAAGGTATCGTGAACGAGACGCGCAGGCACAAAGTCGCTTTATTTGCTTGGTGGGACTTGTTACACGACGCCATGACTGTGTGGTGTGGGCTGCAGTAGTGGGCTTCCGCTCACTCCAGGAACTGAGTGGCCTGCCCCAGTTGTCAGTTATGCATTTTCTGCTGCAGTGTTACCACCCTCTAATGGCGGCAGCGGCAGTTCATTTTCGGGAAAGCAACAAGACCTAAGCTAAAAGGGGGGGCTTCGCCCCTCCCCGACCCCCCTACCTTCTTAACCGGGGGGAGGGCTTTGCCTTCCCTCGACCTCCCACCACCCACCCGTCGGGCTCCCCCGGCAAAAAGAGGAGGAGGAGGAAGGAGGTCTCGCGAGACAGCGCAACATGCCGCCCAGACCACGGCACCAAACTAACGCCCCATACCCCTCCCATCCAAGAACTCATCTAACCTCTTCTTGAATGTATCTATCGTGTTGGCGCTCACCACATGACTTCTACGTCTGTTCCACTCATCCACCACAGTTGGTAAACCAATTCTTGGCTATGTCTTTGTTGAACCTGAACTTATCCAACTTAAACCCAGTGCTACGTGTCCTACCCGGTGTGTTGTGTCATCTGCCATCCACGTATCCTAAGACATCCCATCCAATCTGCGCATGCGCGAGATTTGTTTATAAAAAAGTGGAGGAATAGCGACACGGTACCGTGTCTTTGTCGACTGCTTATCGCGATATGTCCCACTTGAGTTTTTTTAATTTTTTTTTTTACCTTTTTAAAAGTAAATGTTGACGTATGTTCTGAATATGAAAACTGCTTGAAATATGAAAGTTTCTTCCTGTACCCTTTGTATGTCAGTAAATGAGGTAAATGAGGTATGTCGTTAAATGTGATCAATGAGATAACCTGCTCCCCTTGTATGTCGGTAAATGTGATAAATGAGATAACCTGCACCCCTTGAATGTCGGTAAATGTGATAAATGAGATAACCTGGTCCCCTTGTACGTCGGTAAATGTGATAAATGAATTAACCTGCATCCCTTCTATGTCGGTAAATGTGATAAATGAGATAACCTACACCCCTTGTATGTTGGTAAATGTGATAAATGAGATAACCTGCACCCCTTCTATGTCGGTATATGTGATAAATGAGATAACCTACACCCCTTGTATGTCGGTAAATGTGATAAATGAGATAACCTGCACCCCTTCTATGTCGGTATATGTGATAAATGAGATAACCTGCACCCCTTCTATGTCGGTAAATGTGATAAATGAGATAACCTGCACCCCTTGTATGTCGGTATATGTGATAAATGAGATAACCTGCACCCCTTGTATGTCGGTATATGTGATAAATGAGATAACCTACACCCCTTGTATGTCGGTAAATGTGATAAATGAGATAACCTGCACCCCTTCTATGTCGGTATATGTGATAAATGAGATAACCTGCACCTTATCTATGTCGGTATATGTGATAAATGACATAACCTACACCCCTTGTATGTCGGTATATGTCTATGTCGGTATATGTGATAAATGAGGTAATCTACACCTTATGAATATCGGTAAATGTGATAAATGAGATAACCTACACCCCTTGTATGTCGGTATATGTGATAAATGAGATAACCTACACCCCTTGTATGTCGGTAAATGTGATAAATGAGATAACCTACATCCCTTGTATGTCGGTAAATGTGATAAATGAGATAACCTACACCCCTTGTATGTCGGTATATGTGATAAATGAGATAACCTACACTCCTTGTATGTCAGTAAATGTGATAAATGAGATAACCTGCACCCCTTGTATGTCGGTAAATGTGATAAATGAGATAACCTACACCCCTTGTATGTCAGTAAATGTGATAAATGAGATAACCTACACCCCTTGTATGTCAGTATATGTGATAAATGAGATAACCTGCACCCCTTGTATGTCGGTAAATGTGATAAATGAGATAACCTACACCCCTTGTATGTCGGTAAATGTGATAAATGAGATAACCTACACCCCTTGTATGTCGGTATATGTGATAAATGAGATAACCTGCACCCCTTGTATGTCAGTATATGTGATAAATGAGATAACCTACACCCCTTGTATGTCGGTAAATGTGATAAATGAGATAACCTGCACCCCTTGTATGTCGGTATATGTGATAAATGAGATAACCTACACCCCTTGTATGTCAGTAAATGTGATAAATGAGATAACCTACACCCCTTGTATGTCAGTAAATGTGATAAATGAGATAACCTGCATCCCTTGTATGTCAGTAAATGTGATAAATGAGGTAACCTACACCCCTTGTATGTCAGTAAATGTGATAAATGAGATAACCTACACCCCTTGTATGTCGGTATATGTGATAAATGAGATAACCTACACCCCTTGTATGTCGGTAAATGTGATAAATGAGGTACCCTACACCCCTTGTATGTCAGTAAATGTGATAAATGAGTCACCCTACACCCCTTGTATGTCAGTAAATGTGATAAATGAGTCACCCTACACCCCTTGTATGTCAGTAAATGTGATAAATGAGTCACCCTACACCCCTTGTATGTCGGTAAATGTGATAAATGAGATAACCTACACCCCTTGTATGTCAGTATATGTGATAAATGAATTACCCTACACCCCTTGTATGTCAGTAAATGTGATAAATGAGGTACCCTACACCCTTGTATGTCGGTAAAGTAATAAATGAGATAACATGCACCCCTTGTATGTCGGTATATGTGATAAATGAGATAACCTACACCCCTTGTATGTCAGTAAATGTGATAAATGAGGTAACCTACACCCCTTGTATGTCAGTAAATGTGATAAATGAGATAACCTACACCCCTTGTATGTCAGTAAATGTGATAAATGAGATAAACTACACCCCTTGTATGTCAGTAAATGTGATAAATGAGATAACCTACACCCCTTGTATGTCAGTAAATGTGATAAATGAGTCACCCTACACCCCTTGTATGTCAGTAAATGTGATAAATGAGATAACCTACACCCCTTGTATGTCAGTAAATGTGATAAATGAGTTACCCTACACCCCTTGTATGTCAGTAAATGTGATAAATGAGTTACCCTACACCCCTTGTATGTCAGTAAATGTGATAAATGAGTCACCCTACACCCCTTGTATGTCAGTAAATGTGATAAATGAGGTACCATACACCCCTTGTATGTCGGTAAATGTGATAAATGAGTCACCCTACACCCCTTGTATGTCAGTAAATGTGATAAATGAGTTACCCTACACCCCTTGTATGTCAGTAAATGTGATAAATGAGAAACCCCTTGTATGTCAGTAAATGTGATAAATGAGTTACCCTACACCCCTTGTATGTCAGTAAATGTGATAAATGAGGTACCCTACACCCCTTGTATGTCAGTAAATGTGATAAATGAGTCACCCTACACCCCTTGTATGTCAGTAAATGTGATAAATGAGTCACCCTACACCCCTTGTATGTCACTAGATGTGATAAATGAGTCACCCCACACCCCTTGTATGTCACTAGATGTGATAAATGAGTCACCCCACACCCCTTGTATGTCGGTAAATGTGATAAATGAGTTACCCTACACCCCTTGTATGTCAGTAAATGTGATAAATGAGTTACCCTACACCCCTTGTATGTCACTAGATGTGATAAATGAGTTACCCTACACCCCATGTATGTCAGTAAATGTGATAAATGATGTACCACTTGTATGTCATTAAATGTGACAAATGAGTTACCCTACACCCCTTGTATGTCAGTAAATGTGATAAATGAGAAACCCCTTGTATGTCAGTAAATGTGATAAATGAGTTACCCTACACCCCTTGTATGTCGGTACATGTGATAAATCAGATACCCTACACCCCTTGTATGTCGGTATATGTGATAAATGAGATAACCTGCACCCCTTGTATGTCGGTATATGTGATAAATGAGATAACCTGCATCCCTTGTATGTCGGTATATGTGATAAATGAGATAACCTGCATCCCTTCTATGTCGGTATATGTGATAAATGAGATAACCTACACCCCTTGTATGTCGGTAAATGTGATAAATGAGATAACCTGCATCCCTTGTATGTCGGTAAATGTGATAAATGAGATAACCTACGCCCTTTGTATGTTAGTAAATGTGATAAATGAGATAAACTACACTTCTTGCATCACGGTAAATGTGATAAATGAGAAAAACTGCACCCCTTGTATGTCGGTAAATGTGATAAATGAGATAACCTACACCCCTTGTATATCGGTAAATGTGATAAATGAGATAACCTACATCCCTTGTATGTCGGTATATGTGATAAATGAGATAACCTGAACCCCTTGCATTTCGGTAAATGTGATAAATGAGGTACCCTACACCCCTTGTATGTCGGTAAATGTGATAAATGAGGTACCCTTCACCCCTTGTATATCAGTAAATGTGATAAATGAGGTACCCTACACCCCTTGTATGTCAGTAAATGTGATAAATGAGGTAACCCTTGTATGTCGGTATATGTGATAAATGAGATAACCTTCACCCCTTGTATATCGGTATATGTGATAAATGAGTTACCCTACACCCCTTGTATGTCAGTAAATGTGATAAATGAGGTACCCTACACCCCTTGTATGTCAGTAAATGTGATAAATGAGGTACCCTACACCACTTGTATGTCGGTAAATGTGATAAATGAGGTCACTTTTTTTGTTTTGTTTACATCTCAGCCTATAGCGCCGGTAGGCTTTCTTCAGGGGCCTGGTGGTCGGCCCAAGCCCGTCATGGCGCTGGCAATTCTTATAGTGGCGCTAGTTATGCTTTGTTCATGCTGCCCCCTGGAACTCATTTTTGATTCGCTTGTACGGTTTCCTTTATAATCCGGGATGATAGGTGGTCTTCTGGACAGCCTGTGGGTAGTCTTAAGCCACTCGGAGGTGACTAAAAAATCACAGGTGGTAGCGTGGGGATTCAAATCGACATTGTCCATGGCGTGATGAATGCTGTCCCCGCACGCTAATCACTCAGCAACCACCAACCCTTGTATGTCAGTAAATGTGAAAAATGAGATAATCTACACCCCTTGTATGTCGGTAAATGTGATAAATGAAGTAACCTGAAACCTTGTATGTCAGGAAATGTGATAAATGAGATAACCTGCACCCCTTGTATGTCAGTATATGTGATAAATGAGATAACCTACACTCTCTTCTGACTGATGGTCATGTTTCTCGGATTCTCTCCATTTAATGGATGGCTATCTTAATTATGGGGTCCATGTCATTTTTGAAATTGGCCATTTTCCCATAAAAGCAGCCTAAGAAGGGTGACCGCTCCAATCCCTCAAACTACGGCTCTATAGCTTTACTTTCCTGTCTATCTAAAGCTTTTGAATCGATCCTTAACCGGAAGATTCAAAAGCACCTTTCCATTTCTAACCTTCTATCTGATCGCCAGTATGGATTCCGCAAGGGGCGTTCTACTGGCGATCTTCTTGCTCTCTTAACTGACTCTTGGTCATCCTCTCTTAGTTGTTTCGGTGAAGCTTTCTCTGTTGCGCTAGACATATCGAAAGCCTTCGATAGAGTCTGGCACCAGTCTTTGCTTTCTAAACTGCCCTCTTTCGGATTCTATCCCTCTCTCTGTTCCTTTATCTCCAGTTTCCTTTCCGGCCGTTCTATCTCTGCGGTGGTAGACGGTCACTGCTCTTCCCCTAAACCTATCAATAGTGGCGTTCCACAGGGCTCTGTCCTATCACTCACTCTCTTCCTGTTATTCATCAATGATCTTCTTTCCATAACAAACTGTCCTGTCCACTCGTACGCCGACGACTCCACTCTGCATTATTCAACTTCTTTCAATAGAAGACCATCACAACAGGAAGTACACGACTCCAGACTGAAGGCTGCAGAACGCTTAACCTCAGACCTTGCTATCATTTCCGATTGGGTCAGAAGGAACCTTGTGTCCTTCAATGCCTCAAAAACTCAATTTCTCCACCTATCAACTCGACACAATCTTCCAAACACCTATCCAATATTCTTCGACAACACTCAGCTGTCACCTTCTTCAACACTAAACATCCTCGGTCTATCCTAAACTCAAAATCTCAACTGGAAACTTCATATCTCCTCTCTCGCTAAATCAGCTTCCTCGAGGTTGGGTGTTCTGTATCGTCTCCGCCAGTTCTTCTCCCCCGCGCAGTTGCTATCCATATACAGGGGCCTTGTCCGCCTTCGTATGGAGTATGCATCTCACGTGTGGGGAGGCTCCACCCACACAGCTCTTCTGGACAGAGTGGAGGCTAAGGCCCCTCGTCTCATCAGCTCTCCTCCTCCTACTGATAGTCTTCTACCTCTTAAATTCCGCCGCGATGTTGCCTCTCTTTCAATCTTCTATCGATATTTCCACGCTGACTCATAGACTTCACAACTAGTTGACGGGAAATCTCTTCAGTCTTGGCGCGCTGGCTTCGCGTAAGGGGCCGATTGTTATGGCGACTTTCACTGCGACAACTCAAACACACTCTGCGTTCTTACTCCGAATTTAAGTGGAAACAGGACGAAATCTTCAAGTTTTAGTGCATACAAGCAGGCAGGAGTGTCTCTAGAGTGATTTGGTCGAGGATTCAAGGTAACTTATATAAAATAGCACCATGCGTGCACTTTGAAAACGTTGTGTAAAAAATGGCAAATTTGCGTAACTTTAGGTTGAAATCTTTACGTAAAATGAATGATAACTGTAGGATAGTGAAGTCCACAGTTTTACGTATTAGGAAACAAGAAATGTACGTTTAGTTAGTGCCTACATGGCAACTCAGCTCAGTTCCCGCGTCGCCTAACTCGCCTTAGGCACGCAGTCAGCTGGGCACTTCCCCTCTGTAAAGGATTATCGCTGTCCTGCCTCTGTTTACTCTCCAAGTAAAGGACCTACAGTTATTCATCGTCTCTGTACCCTTCCCCACAACTGGACGAGCGTGCAGAACTTATTGGTGAGCAACAGGTTGGCCCAGCGCCTGCATTTGCTGAAGCTCGTCGGGTTCTTCCCCGGGGACGTGCAGGCCGACCTGGACCGGGCCAAGGCAGAGGAGAAGGAGGACGACGAGGTGATCTTGGCCCAGCTTGCCAGGGAGCTGGCCGACGACCAGCCGGACCCGCCGACGGACGAGTTGCTCCTCGCCGCGGTCGGCAACTACGCCGGCTACCTGGCCAGGAAGGTCCAGGCCAACTCCTCTGTGGCCGAGTGCTGCAAGCAGGAGCTTGCCCAGCAGGAGGAGATGAAGATTACCGTGGAGCTCGAGAGGGGCGACCCGCCCTCTGTGATGTTCGACGCCCTGGTCGAGCTGGTCGACAGGGGAGAGCTGGAGACGGGCCGGGCGGTCCTGAAGCGGCCATCTCTCCCAATGGCCCACATGGCGTCCTTCGGGATGTCGCTGTGGGACTCCCTGATGTGCAGGGAGGACAAGAAGGAGCGCAGGTTGAGGTTCCTCTCCCTTGCCATGCGCCACAGGGACGGGTTCAGGCACCTCCTGGAGTTCCTGGCGGCCTCAGACCCGACCTTGCAGGGGTACAGGTGCCAGGAAGGGCACAACCTGGCCAACACCATCTTGCCGCACATCAGCAGGTCCCTCTTCAACTGTTTCGGTGCTAATTTCTCCAAGGACGTGACCTCAGAAGCGAGGAAGAACAAGGCCTTGAAGCAGCCGACCGGCAGGAAGAGGAGCAGTCTCGAGGAGGGCAGGAAGGAGCCGGCGAGGACCAGGGACGTGTACAAGTCCAGGAAACTGACCGGGGCCCCCCAGTCAGAGGCCCAAACGCTAAAGTGATTGTTCAGGGACGAGGGCCAGATAGCCGGCAAGACGTGCTGCGGCAATAGTGACATCGGAATTCAACCAAAATAAGTTGTGAATGTATATAGAAAAATGAATATTTTGCTTTTGTTGAGTAAAATTAAGATGTTTCTGCATGCTTTCCTCAAGTATTAAGTTTCTAATGTGAAGATTAAGTGATTTATTAGATGTTAAAAACTTACGTAAAAAATTGCACTAAATAAAAAAAAAATAAGTAGCTATTTCCGGCAAAAACTTATAAGATATGCTAAATATTGCTATTGATTCTGAAAATATAAGTGATTATCTCTGCATTTGGTGATGTTTGTGCATCTAGCGTAAAATCTGAGGATTTTATAGCCTTTTTAAGTTTTGTTATACTTATATAAAAAACAATTAATCGGGATTTTATTAGGGAACGACTTTGAATTTTTTGATACCGCTGCTCATGGAGACTCATATATGCCTAAGGGAGGTGCCTGTTTTAGTTTCAGGTCGCTAGCTGCTTTGGTTTTGAAAATATTTAAATTTTAAATTTTTGAAAATCGGCCCCCTGCGAATCGGCCCCGCGCCCCGTTTCCCGTCAAGAGATTGTGAAGTCTATGGCTGACTGCTCTTCTGAACTTGCTAACTGCATGCCTCCCCCCCTCCCGCGGCCCCGCTGCACACGACTTTCTAGTCATGCTCATCCCTATACTGTCCAAACCCCTTATGCAAGAGTTAACCAGCATCTTCGCTCTTTCATCTCTCACGCTTGTAAACTCTGGAACAATCTTCCTTCATCTGTATTTCCTCCTGCCTACGACTTGAACTCTTTCAAGAGGAGGGTATCAGGACACCTCTCCTTCTGAATCTGACCTTGCTTTTGGCCACCTCTTCTGATTCTTTTTTTAGGAGCAGCGATTAGCGGGCTTTTTTTATTATTGTTTTTTTTTTTGTGCCCTTGAGCTGCCTCCTTTGTTGTAAAAAAAAAGAAAAAAAAAGAAAAATGCTGTCTTACCGCCATCTTGCCTGGACAAACTACGATATCAACACTGTTTTTGTAAACATCGGGTTGCACGCATGCGCAGATGAGGATGGGATGTCTTATGATACGTGGATGGCAGATGACACAACACCAGCTCACTTAAAATCAAAACCTTATTGCTTATGTTCTTCGTGTAACTAATTTATTTACGGATCAATATATTTTATTCAGGAAGCTATTTAATCAGGAAGGATAAGAGATTAATGATCACTATCACTCGTTTTTTTTATAAAATAGTAAAAAATATTTTCTAGATATCGATGATAAAAAATTAAAAAACTGTAAAATGTTTGTCAGAAACCTAAATCAACTTCAACCAAAAGTTAAAATAGCGAACATAACTCCTTTTTCATACTTTCATAAAATTAATAAAAAGGGTAGACTTAAATAATTACCTTAAATAAGAAGTTAATATAACATGTTTTCTTTACCATGTCCTATATGCCAAAAGAAAGAGGAAAAATAAAGATATTTATTTAGCGAGTAATGAAGTTATTACTCATTCGAAATTATTTCTTAACGAACGATTAAAACAGGTGTTTCTTGTAATTATTATTTTAAAAAAATAAAAGTTTTTTTTTTTCAGTTTTAACGATCGGATGATCGGAATGGTGATCAGAACAGCAGTACTTAAAAAAATGATCGAATGATCGGAATCGGATCAGTTGCCCAAACTGATCGGATGATCGGGGACCGGAACAGCAAAAAAGTGATCGATGCCCACCACTGATATATATATATATATATATATATATATATATATATATATATATATATATATATATATATATATATATATATATATATATATATATATATATATATATATATATATATATATATATATATATATATATATATATATATATATATATATATATATATATATATATATATATATATATATATATATCTATATATATAAAAAAATTTTTTTTTTTACAGCTACGAAGACAGTTCAAGGGCATAATGAAAAAAGTTAAAAAAATGGCCCGCTACTTACTGCTCCAGAACAGAGGTTAAAGGAGTGTTCAAAATCAGAGGTCAATTTCGGGAGGAGAGGTGTCCTGATACCCTCCTCTTGAAAGAGTTCAAGTCGTAGGCAGGAGGAAATACAGATGAAGGAAGATTGTTCCAGAGTTTACCAGCGTGAGGGATGAAAGAGTGAAGATGTTGGTTAACTCTTGCATAAGGGGTTTGGACAGTATAGGGATGACCATGAGTAGAAAGTCGTGTGCAGCGATGCCGCGGGAGGAAAGGAGGCATGCAGTTAGCAAGTTCAGAAGAGCAGTCAGCATGAAAATATCGATAGAAGATAGAAAGAGAGGCAACATGGCGGCGGAATTTGAGAGGTAGAAGACTATCAGTATGAGGAGGAGACCTGATGAGACGAAGAGCCTTTGATTCCACTCTGTCAAGGAGAGCTGTGTGAGTGCACCTCCCCCCCCCCCCCCCCAACCCACACACACACACACACATGAGATGCATACTTCATACGAGGCGGACAAGGCCCCTGTATATGGACAGCAACTGTGCAGGGGAGAAGAACTGGCGGAGACTTTACAGAACGCCCAGCCTCGAGGAAGCTGATTTAGTAAGAGATGAGATATGAAGTTTCCAGTTGAGATTTTGAGTTAAGGATAGACCGAGGATGTTTAGTGTTGAGGAAGGTGATAGCTGGGTGTTGTCAAAGAATAGGGGATAGTTGTTTGGAAGACTGTGTCGGGTGGATAGGTGGAGAAACTGTGTTTTTGAGGCGTTGAAGGACACCAGGTTCCTCTTGCCCCAAGCGGAAATAATAGTAAGGTCTGAGGCTAGGCGTTCTGCAGCCTCCAGCCTTGAGTCGTTAAGTTCCTGTAGGGTGAGTCTTCTATTAAAAGATGTTGAGTAATGCAGAGTGGAATCATCGGCGTAGGAATGGATAGGACAGTTTGTTTTGAAAAGAAGATCATCAATGAACAACAGAAAGAGAGTGGGAGATAGGACAGAACCCTGTGGGACACCACTGTCAATAGGGTTAGGGGAAGGACAGTGACCGTCTACCACAGCAGAAATAGAACGGTCAGAAAGGAAACTGGAGATAAAGGTACAGAGTGAAGGATAGAAACCGTAGGAGGGTAGTTTGGAAAGCAAAGATTTGTGCCAGACCCTATCAAAAGCTTTTGAGATGTCCAGCGCAATAGCAAAGGTTTCACCGAAACGGCTAAGAGAGGATGACCAAGAGTCAGTTAAGAAGGCTTAGGAGATCACAAGTAGAACGCCCCTTGCGGAACCCATACTGGGGATCAGATAGAAGGTCAGAAGTGGAAAGGTGCTTTTGAATCTTCCGGTTAAGGATTGATTCAAAAGCTTTAGACAGACAAGAAAGTAAAGCTATAGGACGGTAGTTTGTGGGAATGGAACGGTCACCCCTCTTAGGCACAGGCTGTATGAAGGCATACTTCCAGCAGGAAGGAAAGATAGATATTGACAGGCAGAGGCGAAAGAGTTTGACCAGGCAGGGTGACAGCACGGAGGCACAGTTTTTTAAGGACAATAGGAGGCACTCCATCAGGTCCATAAGCCTTCTGAGGATTGAGGCCAGAGAGGGCATAGAAAACATAATTTTGAAGAATCTTTATTACAGGCATATAGGAGTCAGAGGGAGGATGAGTAGCAGGAATATGCCCAGAATCGTCCAGAGTGGAGTTTTTAGAAAAAGTTTGAGAGAAGAGTTCAGCCTTAGAGATAGATGAGACGGCAGTGTTGCCATCAGGACTGAGGAGTGGAGGGAAAGATGAAGAAGTGAAGCTGGAGGAGATGTTTTTGGCTAGATGCCAAAAGTCACGGGAAGAGTTAGAGAGAGCAAGGTTTTGACATTTTATATTAATGAAAGAGTTTTTGGTTAGTCGGAGAATAGATTTGGCACGATTCCGGGGCAGAAATGTAAAGTTCATAAGTAGCATTAGTTTGAAGGCTATGGTACCTTTTGTGAGCTGCCTCTCGGTCATTGACAGCACGAGAACAAGCGTGACTAAACCAAGGCTTTTTAGCGTGAGGAGTAGAGAAAGAACGAGGAATGTATGCCACCATTCCAGAGACAATCACCTCTGTGATGCGCTGAGTACACACAGAGGGGTCTCTATCCTGGAAGCAATAATCATTCCACGGGAAATCGGAAAAGTACATCTTCAGGTCGTCCCATCGAGCTGAAGCAAAATGCCAGAAGCATCGCCTCTTCGGTGGGTCCAGAGGGTGTACAGGAGCGATAGGACAGGATGCAGAAATAAGATTGTGATCGGAGGAGCCCAACGGAGAGAACAGTTTGACAGAATAAACAGAAGGGTTTGAGGTAAGGAAGAGGTCTAGAATGTTGGGCCGGTCTCCAAGATGGTCGGGAATACGTGTAGGGTGCTGGACCAACTGCTCTAGGTCGTTGAGGATAGCAAAGTTGTAGGCTTGTTCACCAAGATGGTCAGTGAAAGAGGATGAAAGCCAAAGCTGGTGGTGAACATTGAAATCTCCTAGGATGGAGATTTCAGCGAAGGGAGAGTGGGTCAAGATGTGCTCCACTTTAGAGTTCAAATAAAATTTTACATAGTTAGTAGAGTTAAGTGAGAGATAAACAGCACATATGTATTTAGTAATAGAATGACAATGAAGTCTTGGCCAGATGGTAGAAAATTCAGAAGAGTCAAGGTTGTGGGCACGAGAGCAAGTGATGTCGTTGCGCACGTAGGCGCAACATCCAGCTTTGGATTGAAATTTAGGATAGAGATAGTAGGAGGGATCAGAGTAGAGATCGCTGTCAGTAGCCTCAGAAGCCTGTGTTTCGGTGAGGAAGAGAAGTTAAGGTTTAGAGGAAGAGAGATGATGTTCCACAGAATGAAAATTAGAACGAAGACCGCGAATGTTGCAGAAATTAAGAAGAAGGAGGTTCAAGGAGTTATCAAGGCACCTCTCGGGTCGGCAGCCAGAAGGGGAGTCCTCCCTGGGGGAATTTATTTTGCTGTTGAGATTTTGAGTTAAGGATAGACCGAGGATGTTTA
>NW_026111709.1:1102500-1132500 GCF_024679095.1 Eriocheir sinensis
CCATTTGAAGGGCGGCGGGTACCTTTGTTGGGGGCCTGGTGGGCGTCTTCTTATATAACCCCAACACCCCTTTCCTTAGATACGTCACTAAATTTAGCCATTAGACTTGAGTCTGTATCATGGCACCCCCTTCAAGCTTTCACCCGGGGAGGACCGCCCCCCCCTCCCCATACTACTCCACTGTCCTTCCTCCTGGAAGTATGCCTTCATACAGCCTGTGCCTAAGAAGGGTGACCGTTCCAATCCCTCAAACTACCGCCCTATAGCTTTACTTTCTTGTCTATCTAAAGCTTTTGAATCAATCCTTAGCCGAAAGATTAAAAAGCACCTTTCCACTTCTGACCTAATATCTGATCGCCAGTGTGGGTATGCCTTCCTAACTGACTCTTGGTCATCCTCTCTTAACCGTTTCGCTGAAACCTTTGCTATTGCGCTGGACATAATTATCAAAAGCTTTTGATACGGTCTTTGCTTTTCAAACTACCCTCCTACGGTTTCTATCCTTCCTTCTGTACCTTTATCTCCAGTTTCCTTTCTGACTGTTCTATTTCTGCTGTGGTAGAACCCTAAACCTATACAGTGGTGTCCCACAGGGTTCTGTCCTATCTCCCACTCTCTGTTGTTCATTGATGATCTTCTTTCCAAAACGAACTGTCCTATCCATTCCTACGCCGATTATTCCACTCTGCATTTCTCAACTTCTTTTAATAGAAGACCCACCCTACAGGAACTTAACGATTCAAGGCTGGAGGCAACAGAACGCTTAGCCTTAGACCTTACTATTATATCCGATTGGAGCAAGAGGAACCTGGTGTCCTTCAACGCCTCAAAAAAACAGTTTATCCACCTATTCACTAGACACAATCTTCCAAACAACTATCCCCTATTCTTTGACAACACTCAGCTATCACCTTCCTCAACACTAAACATCCTCGGTCCATCCTTAACTCAAAATCTCAACTGGAAACTTCATATCTCATCTCTTACTAAATCAGCTTCCTCGAGGCTGAGCGTTCTGTACCGTCTCCGCCAGTTCTTCTCCCCCGCACAGTTGCTATCCATTTAGAGGGGCCTTGTCCACCCTCGTATGGAGTATGCACCTCATGTGTGTGTGTGTGTGGTGGGGGGGGGGGGGGGGTCCACTCACATAGCTCTCCTTGACAGAGTGTTCCACATAATGAAAATTAAAACGAAGACCGCAAATGTTGCAGGGATTGAGAAGAAAGAGGTTCGAGGATTTATCAAGACTGTTGGCATCCCTCAGGAGATTAAATCTGACAGAGGCTCCAATTTTACCAGACTAGCATCCCAAGCGTGAAAAAAAGGATAAAATAGAATTTAAAAAGGTGACTGTGACTGTGATTTAGTGGTGATTGTTAAAGTTTGTAACAAGTTGTTTGTAACTAGTAACCAACAAGAAAGTCCTTGTTTGTGACTAGAATAAAAATACCAAAATGTAACTAAAGTATATATATATATATATATATATATATATATATATATATATATATATATATATATATATATATATATATATATATATATATATATATATATATATATATATATATATATATATTTATTTCAAATAGGATTGAATGTGAGCAAGTGCCATCAAGAACTATTCATTTGTAGCAAGTGTTACTTACTGATAGTCACTGTGTGAGACTATCATGACAAACATATGCTGATTCAGTGAGATGTTTGGGCTTGTTTCTTTGCTACGAACAAGTTAATCCTCCCAAATGAACACCACTGAGTGCCAGGATTCGAACCCGGGCCTTCTGATCAGAAGTCAGGGCAGCAAACCGACCAGACCACCGATGGGCTGAAAGGTTACCGCGCCTGAGGCCAGTTCTGCGGCCATTACCTGACGCCCCAGCCCCGCACTGTGGACATGAAGGTGAAGGTAGCCCCGCCCACACCCGTGACTGACGGAAACGCATTTAATCAAACCCTTACGGTGTGTATATACATTAGAGAAACTATATTAACACAGTGATAAACATCCCAAATGAACAACACTGAGTGCCAGGATTCGAACCCGGGCCTTCTGATCAGAAGTCAGTTGTTAATACAGTTTCTTTAATGTATTGACACACCGTATGTGCCATAAGGGTTTGATTAAATGCGTTTCCGTCAGTCACGGGTGTGGGCGGGGTTACCTTCACCTTCATGTCCACAGTGCGGGCTGGGGCGTCAGGTAATGGCCGCAGAAATGGTCTCTGGCGCGATAACATTTTAGCCCATCGGTGGTCTGGTCGGTTTGCTGCCCTGACTTCTGATCAGAAGGCCCGGGTTCGAATTCTGGCACTCAGTGGTGTTCATTTGGGATGTTTTTCACTGTGTTAATACAGTTTCTCTAAAGTTAATCCTCAGTACAGTGTTTGAAAGGGACACTTTTATGTCATCTCTGACTCCTAGACATGACCGTAACTTGTTTTTAATCAAGCACAGTGCTGAGAATCCCTGTTCACAGCGGTATGTAAAAGGAAACATCAAGAGGTTCCGAGCACATTTATTTGCTAGAGTAGGGTAAGAACTCGCCATTGTTGATCAAAATCTTGTCAGTGACAAACTCTCAAAACTTATCTTTGCAGTTGTCATTAACACAGTCAACGAATTTGTCTTGTAGGTCTTCTGGAAGTTATCTAGGGTCCGTCTTGAATGGATTTCGAATAAGTTGACAATCTAAGTCTGTGATATTAGGAAAATAGTTGTCCAACTCTTCACTGAGAAAAACCAAGTGCTCATGGATAACAACACTGACCTTATTCACATCATCTCTACACAGAGATGACAAGCTGTCACTCGTTTTCTCAAAAATGTCATACCGACCTGCTTGGACTTTTTCTTGCCAAAATCTGAGTTTCATTTGAAAAGCTCTCAGTTTGTCGAAAAAAATCAATCACAGTTGTTGAGTAACCTTGAAGCGAGTTGTTGACTGCATTTATGCGAGAATATATATCAGTGAGTAAATATACCCTTGAATTCATCAGTACTGCATGTAATGACAGCAATTATTGTGATGATGTCTTGTGTCCAGCGCTTCAGGTCAACGGAGCATAAGCCAGCCAGTCAGTTCGCCTCGCCTCAAATCGCCTTCTTCCCCTCCGTCGCCTCCTCCGCCTCCGCCTCCTCTTCCAGTATGGGCACCAGCGTCTCCCCGGGACTCACGGGCAGCCTACCGCATCCCCCCATTTCCTCCACCTAAAAGGAAGAAAAAAAAAGCTATTAATAACACGAGTAAAGAGTTTATGATGTGTAAACTTAGTACTGTTAGGGAAAGAAGAGTATCCGCGTGCCTCCATTTCCTCCAACTAAGAGTTAGAAAAAAGATGCTATTAATAACACGAGTCAAGAGTATGTGTAAAATTAGTATTGTTAGGGAAAGAAGAGTATCTGCTATGGTGTGAAATAAACCGCTAAAAATAAGTACCTGTAGACAATAGAGCTCTGAGATAACTACCGGTAGATCTAAAATAAATATCAATGCTGTGAAATAATTACCGAAAAATAAGTAAACAGTAATGCCGTGAGATAAATAGTTAAAACATGAAACGTGGCCACACACACACACACACACACACACACACACACACACACACACACACACACACACACACACACACACACACACACACACATTCGTAACACTAACTCACCTAACTGAACAAAACTACCGTGAAATAGCTAAACTAAATATATAATAAAAATATGTGAAATAATAACGAAACAAAACAATGCGGTGAAATAAAGTAAGTAAACTCAATAAAGCCAACACGTAGCCTACCAAGGAGACTATATTAGTACTCTAGTCTCCTTGTAGCTTACTCACCAAGCTCTGCAGCCGCTTCAGTCCCTCCTCGCAGCCAACACACGTCATCGGTGGGCTCCTCGGAACCTCATCTACGGAAATACACGTCCTGTCCACAGTGTCCAGCCCCTGCCGCAACCTCTCCAGCACGGGGGAGTCCTGGCGGGGGGAGGGGGGCCTGCGAAGTAACCTGTAGGACCGCTTGGGGGTCATGGTTCCATTGGGAGAAGTGCTCGAGGGTGAATATGGGGTACGGGGATCTCTTGGGTGGAGAGGGATGCTGGGTGAAGGCTGGGAGGGCGATATGGGGTGTTGGGGAATGCTGGGGGAAGGCTGATCGGGTGATATGGGGTGCTGAGGAATGCTGGTGGAAAATTGGACGGATGCTAAAGGGTGGATGCTGGGGGAAGGCTGTGCTGGTGATGAGGGTGATATGGGAGGTAGGGGGAGGCTCGGGGAATGAACCTTAGAGCAAAGGGAGTAAGGGGGAGGCGCAGACGAGGCACTGGGGGACTCAGTGGCAGCAGGGACATGGGTCGAGGCTTCCTGATGGTAGGTGTGGAGAGATTGAGGGACTCGAGATGGAGGTATAACTTGTTACTGATGGAGGGAAGGCGGGAGAGGTATGGAGATGTGGAGGACAGCGTCTCGTCTGCTCGCCTCGACACCAGAAGCTACAATGACCTTATCTGCGACTGCTCGGGACTTTTGGTTAAAAATGACAAAAACGGTTATGAACCACTCCCATGACCCACCTCCCTCTCTTCATCCCCTTCCTCTATATCCACCCCTATCTACATTACTCCCTGCTTCTCCTCTCCTTCCCATTCTTCCCCTTTACCTCTCCCTCTTTCTCTTCGCCTCTCCTTTCCTTTCTCTCTTTTTTAATCCCCTACTCCTCCCCTTTATCCCTTCTTCCCCTCCTACCCTATTCTTCTCTCTCCCTCTCAAGGTCTGATATACCTGACAACACCTGACCTTACCTGACCCAACCAACCTCATACACACACCTTTCTGCCTACCTGCCCTGACCTTACTGTTAATGACCACACACACACACACACACACACACACACACACACACACCACCTAGCAACAGTATCATGTTCCAAACTTTTATTATTATTATTATTATACTGTTCTGCTTTACATCTGTTCTATTCTATTCTTCCTCTCTATTCTATTGTTATGCTGGTTTTTTTACTGGTTTTGATTTCCCTGTTCTAGTTTGTCCACTGTATTCGTTTTATTTATTTTATTTGTTTATTTATTCTTTTATTTATTTCTCTCATATTCTCTCACCTTATCATCATTTACTTCATCCACCTTCATTATCACATCCCTCCTCCTCCTCTCATTCGGTCTCCCCTATATTTATCTCATAATATATTTTTCTTTTACTCCTATGGAAAATGCTGAAAAGTAAAGATGGCGCCACTATAAACACTTACCTGAGCCACAACGGGCCGACCATCAGGCCCTACTATGAAGGCCTACCGACGCCAGAGGCCAAGACGTTATTATATAGGAAAACAACTTGAAGAGAACAACAAGATGGACAATCTGTTGTTCGGCGTCTGTGACGCCAATAATAATAAGTATCCCAATGTTTTTTTTACCTGGCCAATTTATATTTACCTCTCAATCGGAAGTTAAAATAGGGCACCACAGTATTTTCTTTCCATTCAACTTTTTTTTCTTACCGTCTCCATCCAAAAAGTTGGAATAAGTAGCACAATTATTTTCAAGCTCCTGTTTTTCTTTGCCTCTCCATCAATAAAGTTAAAAAAGGTACCCCATTATCTCCAGCTCCCTCTTCTTCTTACCTTCTCTATCCAAAGAGTTACAAGACCGTTAAACAAGGAACCACTAACCACTTCTTTTTCCAATTCCATCCCCCTCCTGCTTTCCATTCGCTTTTTTCCACTTCCCTACCTCCAGCTCTCCATTCCCTTCCCTTCCTCCAGCTCCCCATTCCCTTCCCTTCCTCCAGCTCCCCATTCCCTTCCCTTCCTCCAGCTCCCCATTCCCTTCCCTTCCTCCAGCTCCCCATTCCCTTCCCTTCCTCCAGCTCCCCATTCACTTCCCTTCCTCCAGCTCCCCATTCCCTTCCCTTCCTCCAGCTCTCCATTCACTTCCCTTCCTCCAGCTCCCCATTCCCTTCCCTTCCTCCCGCTCCCCATTCACTTCCCTTCCTCCAGCTCCCATTCCTTCCTTCCTCCAGCTCCCCATTCCCTTCCTTCCTCCAGCTCCCATTCCTTCCCTTCCTCCAGCTCCCATTCCTTCCTACCTCCAGCTCTCCATTCACTTCCCTACCTCCAGCTCTCCATTCACTTCCTTCCTCCAGCTCCCCATTCCTTCCCTTCCTCCAGCTCTCCATTCACTTCCTTCCTCCAGCTCCCATTCACTTAACTTCCTCCAGCTCCCCATTCACTTCCCTTCCTCCAGCTCCCCATTCACTTCCTTCCTCCAGCTCTCCATTCACTTCCCTTCCTCCAGCTCTCCATTCACTTCCATTCCTCCTGCTCCCCATTCCTCTTCCTTTCCTCCAGCTCTCCATTCACTTCCATTCCTCCTGCTCCCCATTCCTCTTCCTTTCCTCCAGCTCTCCATTCCCTTCCCTTCCTCCAGCTCTCCATTCACTTCCCTTCCTCCAGCTCCCCATTCCCTTCCCTTCCTCCAGCTCACCATTCCCTTCCCTTCCTCCAGCTCTCCATTCCCTTCCCTACCTCCAGCTCTCCATTCACTTCCCTTCCTCCAGCTCCCCATTCACTTCCCTTCCTCCAGCTCCCCATTCACTTCCCTTCCTCCAGCTCTCCATTCCCTTCCCTTCCTCCAGCTCCCATTCCTTCCCTTCCTCCAGCTCCCCATTCACTTCCTTCCTCCAGCTCCTCATTCCTTCCCTTCCTCCAGCTCTCCATTCTTCCTTCCTCCAGCTCCCATTCTTCCCTTCCTCCAGCTCCCATTCACTTCCCTTCCTCCAGCTCCCCATTCCTTCCTTCCTCCAGCTCTACATTCCCTTCCCTTCCTCCAGCTCTCCATTCACTTCCCTTCCTCCAGCTCTCCATTCACTTCCCTTCCTCCAGCTCTCCATTCCGTTCTCTTCCTCCAGCTCCCCATTCACTTCCCTACCTCCAGCTCTCCATTCCCTTCCCTTCCTCCAGCTCCCCATTCACTTCCCTTCCTCCAGCTCTCCATTCACTTCCCTTCCTCCAGCTCTCCATTCACTTCCCTTCCTCCAGCTCTCCATTCACTTCCCTTCCTCCAGCTCTCCATTCACTTCCCTTCCTCCAGCTCTCCATTCACTTCCTTCCTCCAGCTCCCATTCACTTCCCTTCCTCCAGCTCTCCATTCACTTCCCTCCCTCCAGCTCTCCATTCCCTTCCCTTCCTCCAGCTCCCCATTCACTTCCTTCCTCCAGCTCTCCATTCACTTCCCTTCCTCCAGCTCTCCATTCACTTCCCTTCCTCCAGCTCTCCATTCACTTCCCTTCCTCCAGCTCTCCATTCACTTCCCTTCCTCCAGCTCTCCATTCACTTCCCTTCCTCCAGCTCTCCATTCCCTTCCCTTCCTCCAGCTCCCCATTCCCTTACCTACCTCCAGCTCTCCATTCACTTCCCTTCCTCCAGCTCCCCATTCACTTCCCTTCCTCCAGCTCTCCATTCACTTCCCTTCCTCCAGCTCTCCATTCACTTCCCTTCCTCCAGCTCTCCATTCACTTCCCTTCCTCCAGCTCCCCATTCACTTCCCTTCCTCCAGCTCTCCATTCACTTCCCTTCCTCCAGCTCTCCATTCACTTCCCTTCCTCCAGCTCTCCATTCCCTTCCCTTCCTCCAGCTCCCCATTCACTTCCCTTCCTCCAGCTCCCCATTCCCTTCCCTTCCTCCAGCTCCCCATTCACTTTCCTTCCTCCAGCTCTCCATTCACTTCCTTCCTCCAGCTCCATTCCTTCCTTCCTCCAGCTCCCATTCACTTCCTTCCTCCAGCTCTCCATTCACTTCCCTTCCTCCAGCTCCCCATTCAATTCACTTCCTCCAGCTCCCCATTCACTTCCCTTCCTCCAGCTCTCCATTCCCTTCCCTTCCAGCTCTCCATTCCTTCCCTTCCTCCAGCTCTCCATTCCTTCCCTTCCTCCAGCTCTCCATTCCTTCCCTTCCTCCAGCTCCCATTCACTTCCTTCCTCCAGCTCTCCATTCCCTTCCCTTCCTCCAGCTCCCCATTCACTTCCCTTCCTCCAGCTCCCCATTCCCTTCCCTTCCTCCTGCTCCCCATTCCTCTTCCTTTCCTTCATCTTCCTCATCTCCCACTTGCTCCCCATTCACGTTCCTCTTTCTTCCAACCACCTTCTTCCTCTTCCATTTGCCCCCCATCCACCTCCCTATAGGTACCACATTTTTTCAACTACCTTTTTTCTAACCTTTTCCATCCAAAAACTGAATAAGTATTGCTTTTTTTTCAAAACTTTTATTTTTTCACTCTTTCTCCATGACAAAAGTACCACTATTTATTTACAAAGCCCATTTTTCTTTCCCGCTCCATCAGTAAACAGTAAAAACAGGCACGAGTCAAACACAATGATAAATAGCTATAAAAACAAGCTATATTTTTACCGTTAAGCACAATAAAACATGGAAGGCACGACATACCTTGCCTTGGACCGACTGTCAGGATCTACTGGGAAGAACCTGCTGGCCCTACCTACCGGCGCAATTGGCCAAGACGTAAAAAAAAAAAATATATATATATATATATATATATATATATATATATATATATATATATATATATATATATATATATATATATATATATATATATATATATATCCATACCTACAAATTTATCTACTTTTTTTTTCATTTAACTACATTTTTATCTTATCTCCTTACAGTTCTATTTTCTTGGCAACTCTATCTCCATATAACTTTATCTTATCTTATCTTATCTCATCTCTATATTTATAAGTACTCATTTAACCTCCAGCCGATCAATCCTTAAACAATACATTAAATAAGTAATAAGATCATAGAATAATAAAAGTAATAAAATAGACTATGACAAATAAGTTAATGACGAGTAGGTACAGTATATAAGAACATAAGAACGTAAGGAGTCTGTAAGAGGCCGGTTGGCCTATACAAGGCAGCTCCTGTACACTCAACCCCACCTTACCTCACCATCCATGGCTTTATCTAACCTCTTCCTGAATGTATCTACGGTATTGGCACCCACAACATGGCTCCCAGGCCTGTTCCATTCATCTACCACTCTTTTGGTGAACCAGTTCTTGCCTATGTCTTTGTTGAATCTGAATTTGTCTAACTTAAAACCATTGCTACGCTTCCTACCTGGCTCTTTTACTATCAAAATCTTATTGACATCCCTTTTATTAAAGCCCTTCATCCATTTATAGACTTCGATCAAGTCTCCTCGCAACCTTCGCCTTTCTAGAGAGTGTAGATTTAAATGCTTCAGCCTATCTTCATAAGGCAAGTTTCTCACCCCCTGAATCATCTTTGGCATCCTCCTCTGTACAGATTCTAACATCTTGATATCCATTCTATAGTAGGGGGACCAGAACTGAACTGCATAATCGAGATGAGGTCTAACTAATGCTAAGTAAAGTTTGAGGATGACTTCAGCGCTTCTATTGCTTACTCCTTGAGAAAACCAAGTAACTCTGTTTGCCGATTTTAGCCTAGATGCAATTGGAGCCTAGGGAGAGATCAGCGCTTCTATTGCTCCTAAGTCTCTCTCACGCCCAGACCAGCTTAGAGGAGTGTCATTTAAGGAGTAATTGTGTGAGGGATTATTCCTACCTACACTCAGAATGCTACACTTCCCGACATTGAATTCCATCTGCCATTTCCCCGCCCAATGATATAGTCTGTCAAGCTCATCCTGGAGAACGGTAGCGTCCCTGTCTGATTGGATTACTCTACCGATCTTGGTATCATATGCGAACTTACTGACATCACTACTAATTCCTGTGTCCAAGTCATTGATGTAAATAATAAAAAAGCAGAGGACCCATCACCGACCCTTGAGGGACTCCACTCGTAACACTGCCCCATTCAGAATTTTTACCATTGATTTACACTCTCTGCTACCTACCACTAAGCCACGCCCTGATCCAGTTCAAAACTTTCCCATCTACGCCGTGAGCCTGTAATTTTAGTAACAGCCGGTGATCAGGAACTTTGTCGAACGGTTTATTGAAATCTAAATATAATATGTTACAGTTTTCATCTCTGTCAACCGCCTCGATTACTTTAGTGTAGAAGGACAACAGGTTAGTAAGGCAAGACCTTCCCTTTGGGAACCCATGCTGTGAATCATGAATTAAATTATGTATTTCTAGATGGTCCCGAATGCTCCCGGCTATAAATGACTCCAACATCTTTTCTACAACTGATGTAAATGTAAATGTAAATGTAAATTCCATTGATTGGGCACATACCCAGAATTTACCGACATATTAAAGATATTGGTAACTGGACCACTGAGGACCTCCTTGCACTCTTTCAGAATCCGTGGGAATACTTTGTCCTGCCCCGGCGATTTGTTTTCTTCAACCTACCAATCTCATCCTGGACTACTTGCCTAGTGATGATCACATCCCTCATCTTGTCGTTCTCTTCGCCCTCATAAACCTGAACTCTCTCTGGAATGGTTGTTAGATCTTCCTGCGTGAAAACTGAGAGGAAATAGTCATTCATCATTTGACTCATATCTTTTCCATTCTCAACGAGCTCACCTGTGTTTGTTTTCAACGGTCAAATCCTGTCCCTTGTTTTCGTTCTGTACCTCTGTAAGCTGAGATATAACAAAGAAAAATAATGTTATAGAAAGTAATGTTTGGGACAAATAGTATATACATAAACTTCGACAATGGTTCTTATTTAACAAGCAGCCAAGTCAAAAGTTGCTATAATGTTACTTGATTATTGAATTTGTTGAAGTACGTAGCAATATTTATGTAACTTTCTAAACTTAATGAACACCCCAAGAGACTCTAGTGAAACGAGAAAGTGTGTGTATGCCGTTTCATATCTTGTCCATGTAAGAGAGCACGTAACTTCTTGTAAAGCTTCTATATACGTATATCTTATGGACCATTAACCCGGTAGCAGCGACGGGACAAATTTGTGGCTTTACCGTGTAGCAGCGATTGTTATAGTAGGATATCAATGTATTATTATTATTATTATTTAGTATCACCACGAATTAGGCATACAATTGTCAATGGAAAAAACCCTCGACAGATAGATCACGCCACCTTATAGGAATGTCGTCCGTCAGTGTTTACCGTCTCAGTTTGTATACAAAGCATTTCATCAAGCTTGAGTCACCTTGACATACGTGACCAATTGTAACAATTATTTTCCAACCTGTAACTCGTCACTCCTTCACGAGAGTCCGACTGACACACAACGGCAGTCGCTCTCGCTCCGACGCTCCTTGTACATAGGCTACGAATATATTCGCCTTAAAGAAGCTGAAGTCTTAATCAACGCCCTTTAAACGCCCCCCGGTAACCCGTTACACGATAGGCCAAATTTCTGCCATTATATGAACCTCCCAAAATAGACGATGCATTCACTGATCACAAATGCGTTGATATATATTATGAAATGGCTTGTATTAATGATGTTTCTGTCTCATTATTTTGCTTAGATGGGACCTTTAACCTAACCTAACCTAACCTAAGAAACATGACCCCCGCAACTACCGGGTTAAATGAAGTTTATACACTTAATTAAGTTAACAAAGCAGCAGTCTTACTCACCCACTGGTCCAGCACCCTCAGGCCCTCCACACAGCCGAGGCAGCTCACGGGCCGAATCGGAACGCACCCACGCCCTGGTCCTGGCCTGCTGCACGAGATCCACGGACGCCTGCATGTGGTCGGGGAACCTGGTCCAAGAAGCGATCTGAAGGACTTCACCGAGGTCATGGAAGAGCTACGGGTCATGGTAGACGGCCCTGCAGCGACCCCGGCAGGCAGCGTGTGTACCAAGCCATGCAGGGAGGGGGAGGACTGAGCGAGGCTGGATGGGGGTGTCTGGAGGAGGCTGGAGGGATGGATAAGTGGGTCAAGGTCGTCGGTGAGTGTAGGGGGCCGGAAGGGGCAAGGGGTATTTGAGGGCCAGTACGGGTCATGGAGACGGTGGAAAACTCAGGAAGACCAAACGAGGAAAAGGACTGGACTCGGAAACAACAGCAGTGACATGGATCATCAGCAGCAGGAGCGGTAGCAGATGCCTTCGTCGCGGCAGCACCCTTAGTAGTAATGCTGGCGGACGTCGTGAGGAAGGCGGTATACGGGTAGCGGGGGAGGGGGTGGACCCGCGGGAGGGCCTTGGGTAGCCGACTTGCTGGACTCTGGTTATTCCGCGCCAGGGAAGGGGGCGCTCTAGTCCTCCTCCTCCACCGCCTCGCTTCCGCCGTCATCTCTCGACCTCGCTGTGGAAAGAAGACGACGTTAGAATATGGGTATGAAGTGATAGTGACAGGTACACACGGACCACACACTCACCCTGCAGCACACCTGCATGAACAAGCACACCAGCAGCGAGAGAGAGAGAGAGAGAGAGAGAGAGAGAGAGAGAGAGAGAGAGAGAGAGAGAGAGAGAGATATATATAAATATATATATATATATATATAGATATATATATATATATATATATATATATATATATATATATATATATATATATATATATATATATATATAGATATATATATATATATATATATATATATATATATATATATATATATATATATATATATATATATATATATATATATATATATATATATATATATATATATATATATATATATATATATATATATATATATATATATATATATATATATATATATATATATATATATATATATATATATATATATATATATATATATATATATATATATATATATATATATATATATATATATATATATATATATATTTGGCAACAAAGGAAACAGCTCAAGGGCACACAAAAAAGTGAACAATAGTAAAAAAACTCGCTTCTCGCTGCTTACAAAAAGAATCCAAAGAGGTGGCCGAAAGAGAGGTCAATTTCGGAAGGAGAGGTGTCCAGATACCCTTCTCCTGAAAGAGTTAAAGTTGTAGGCAGGAGGAAATACAGAAGAAGGAAGATTGTTCCAGAGTTTACCAGCGTGAGGGGTGAAAGAGTGAAGATACTGGTTAACTTTTGCATAAGGTGTTTGGACAGTATAGGGATGAGCATGATATATATATATATATATATATATATATATATATATATATATATATATATATATATATATATATATATATATATATATATATATATATATATATATATATATATATATATATATATATATATATATATATATATATATATATATATATATATATATATATATATATATATATATATATATATATATATATATATATATATATATATATATATCTATATATATATATGCACATCCACCATCTGGCTAAAACTTCATTGTCATTCTATTATTATATACATATGTGTTGTTTATCTCTCACCTAACTCTACTAACTATGTAAAATTCTTTGACTATTTGAACTCTAAAGTGGACCACATCTTGACTCACTCTCCCTTCGCTGCAATCTCCATCTTGGGAGATTTCAATGTTCACCACCAGCTTTGGCTTTCATCCTCTTTCACTGACTAGCCTGGTTAACAAGCCTACAACTTTGCTCTCCTCAGCGACCTAGAGCAGTTGGTTCAGCACCCTACTCGTATTTCCGACCGTCTTGGAGACAGGCCCAACATTCTAGACCTCTTTCTTACCTCTAATCCTTTTCCTTACTCTGTCAAACTGTTCTCCCCGCTGGGATCCTCCGATCATGACCTTATTTATGTATCCTGTCCTATCACTTCTGTACATCCTCTGGACCCACCGAAGAGGCGATGCTTTTGGCATTTTGCTTTAGCTCGTTGGGATGACCTGAGGACATACTTTTCCGATTTTCCGTGGAATGATTACTGCTTCCAGGAAAGAGACCCCAATGTGTGTTCCCTGCACTTCACAGAGGTGATTGTCTCTGGAATGGAGGCATACATTCCACGTTTTTTCTCTACTCCTCATGCTAAAAAGCCTTGGTTTAATCATGCTTGTTCACGTGCTGTCAATGATAGAGAGGCAGCTCACAAAAGGTACCAGAGCCTTCAAACTCCCGCTTGCTTTGACCTTTACATTTCAGCCCGGAATCGTGCCAAATCTATTCTCCGACTTACCAAAACTGTTTTTATCGATAGAAAATGGCAATACCTTGCTTCTTCTAATTCGGCCTGTGACTTTTGCATCTAGCAAAAAATATCTCCTCCAATTTCACTTCTTCCTCTTTCCCTCCTCTCCTTAATCTTGACGGCAGCACTGCCGTCTCATCTGTGGCTAAGGCTGAACTCTTCGCTTAAACTTTATATCTGATCGCCAGTATGGGTTCCGCATGGGGCGTTCTACTGGCGATCTTCTTGTTCTCTTAACCGACTCTTGGTCATCCTCTCTTAGCCGTTTCGGTGAAACTTTCTCAGTTGAGCTAGACATATCGAAAGCCTTCGAAAGAGTATGGCACCAGTCTTTGCTCTCTAAACTGCCCTCTTTCGGATTATATCTCTCTCTCTGCTCTTTTATCTCCAGTTTCGTTTTCGGCCGTTCCATCTCTGCGGTGGTACACGGTCACTGTTCTTCCCCTAAACAGTGGTGTTCCACAGGGCTCTGTCCTATCACCCACCCTCCTCCTGTTATTCATCAATGATCTTCTTTCCATAACAAACTGTCCTGTCCACTCATACGCCGACGACTCCACTCTGCATTATTCAACTTCTTTCGATAGAAGGCCATCCCAACAGGAAGTACACGACTCCAGACTGGAGGCTGAATGCCTAGCCTCAGACCTTGCTATCATTATGGCAGAAGGAACTTTGTGTCCTTCAATACCTCAAAAATTCAGTTTCTCCACCTATCAACTCGACACAATCTTCCAAACACCTATCCCCTATTCTTCGACAACACTCAGCTGTCACCTTCTTCAACACTAAACATCCTCAGTCTATCCTTAACTCAAAATCTTAACTGGAAACTTCATATCTACTCTCTCGCTAAATCAGCTTCCTCGATGTTGGGCGTTCTGTATCGTCTCCGCCAGTTCTTCTCCCCCGCGCAGTTGCTATTCATATACAGGGGCCTTGTCCGCCCTCGTATGGAGTATGCATCTCACGTGTGGGAGGGCTCCACCCACACAGCTCCTCTGGACAGAGTGGAGGCTAAGGCTCTTCGTCTCATCAACTCTCCTCCTCCTACTGATATTCTTCTATCTCTTAAATTCCGCCGCGATGTTGCCTCTCTTTCTATCTTCTATCGATATTTCCACGCTGACTGCTCTTCTGAACTTGCTAACTGCATGCCTCCCCCCCTCCCGCGGCCCCGCTGCACCCGACTTTCTACTCATGCTCATCCCTCTACTGTCCAAACACCTTATGCACGAGGTAACCAGAAGCATCACTCTTTCATCACTCACGCTGGTAAACTCTGGTACAATCTTCCTTTATCTGTATTTCCTCCTGCCTACGACTTGAACTCTTTCAAAAGGAGGGTATCAGGACATCTCTTCTCCCGAATCTGACCTTGCTTTTGGCCACCTCTTCTGATTCTTTTATGGGAGCAGCGATTAGCGGGCATTTCTTTTATTATTGTTTTTTGTGCCCTTGAGCTGCCTCCTTTGTCGTAAAAAAAATTTATATATATATATATATATATATATATATATATATATATATATATATATATATATATATATATATATATATATATATATATATATATATATATTATATGACCTATAGCCCCAGTAGGCTAATTCATATGGGCCTGATGGTCGGTCCGAGCCCGTCGTGGCGCAGGCAGTTGTTTAAAGTGGCGTCATTATTATTGGGTCATGGTGCCCCCGGAGTTCATTCTTGATTTCACTTGCGCTGTACATTTTCTTGAGTCTCGGTTGATAGGTGAGCTTCAGGACAGCATGTGGGTAGTCTGAGGTCACTTGGCAGTTACTGAAAAATCCCAGGACAACGCGCGGATTGGTGGGTCGGCACGCTAGCCATTCAGCCCCCCTGTTTATATATATATATATATATATATATATATATATATATATATATATATATATATATATATATATATATATATATATTTTGGGAAAGCTGTGGCTGAGTGATTAGCGGGTCGACCCCGCATTCGCCGCGTATTGGATGATGCGTGTTCGAATCCGCCGCTACCACCTAGGATTTTTCAGTCACCGCCAAGTGGTCTAAGACTACTCACATGCTGTCCTGAAGATCACCTATCAACCTGAACTCTCGAAGAAGCTGCCCAAGTGAAATCAAGAATGAGTTCCGGGGAGCAGCATGAGGCAAGAATTATGGCGCCATTATAAATAACTATCTGAGCCTTAACGGGCTCGGGCCAACCATCAGGCCCCTAAAGAATGGCCTACCCTATAGGCAATATATATATATATATATATATATATATATATATATATATATATATATATATATATATATATATATATATATATATATATATATATATATATATGTGTGTGAGTGAATGTATGTGTGTGTGTATGTATGCTTGTGGTGTGGTCAGGAGGAGGATGGGGGAGGAGAGAGAGAGAGAGAGAGAGAGAGAGAGAGAGAGAGAGAGAGAGAGAGAGAGAGAGAGAGAGAGAGAGAGAGAGAGAGAGAGAGAGAGAGAGAGAGAGTCGGACAGGCAGACAGACAGAGAGAGCATCATCGGTTAGGTAACAACAAAAAATAAAGGTAATCTAACAACAAACAAGAACGAGAAATGGACTCGGCGGGACACAGCACGCGGAGAACTGACATCAGGAGGACAGCCAACGCAACAGTGACGACCCAAAACATGTACACGTCAGGGCGGGCAGAGGGCGAGCAGGTGGAGGGATTACATTAGATCACTGGCCGGAGCAGGATGGAGTACACTAACATCAAACAGAGAAAGGTAGAGGAACAGACAACTGGGAAAGGCCTTTTTAATAGACTAGTAATAACTTACGATGATGAATATTAGAGTATTGCAGTCACTTAAGTTAGAGCATTTGCCGGAGCAGGATGGCGTAATCTAACATCAAACAGAGAAAGGTGAAGGAATAGAGATGGACCATTGCGAAAGACCTCTGTTCCGCCATAGACTGACGATATGAAGTGTACAGTGTCAGTCCCTAAAGTTAGAGCATTTGCCAGAGCAGGATGAAGAGGTCTAACACCTAACATAGAAAGGTGGAGGACGTTGGGAAAGGCCTTTGTTTTGTATTGGACTAACAAGGCCTTAAGATGAAGATTAGATGAAGTTTGAATATTTGCCAAACCACGATGGAGTATAATATCAGGGAAAGGTGGAGGACGTTGGGAAAGGCCTTTGTTTTGTATTGGACTAACGAGGCCTTAAGATGAAGATTAGATGCAGTTTGAGTATTTGCCAAAGCATGATGGAGTATAATATCAGGGAAAGGTGGAGGACGTTGGGAAAGGCCTTTGTTCTGCAGTGGACTAGCAATGCCTGAAGATGAAGATTATATTAGTTAAGAGTATTTGCCAAAGCACGATGGAGTAGTATATCAAACAGAGAGGGGTGGAGGACGTTGGGAAAGGGCTCTATGCTGCAGTGGACTAGTCATGACTGAGGATTATAAAGGCCAGAGTGGGGTTAGGTTAGGTGGTATTAGGATAGGTGGAGGACGTTGGGAAAAGCCTCTATGCTGCAGTTGACTAGAAATGGGTGAAGATTATGAAGATCCGAGTGGGGTTAAATTAGGTTAGGTGGGGTTAGGAGAGGTGGAGGACGTTGGGAAAGGCCTCTATGCTGCAGTGGACTAGAAATGGGTGAAGATTATGAAGATCCAAGTGGGGTTAAATTAGGTTAGGTGGGGTTAGGATAGGTAGAGGACGCTGGGAAAGGCCTCTATGCTGCAGTGGACTAGAAATGGGTGAAGATTATGAAGATCGGGTTAGGATAGGTGGAGGACGTTGGGAAAGGCCTCTATGCTGCAGCAGTGATTACTGAGGACTGAGGATTAGGGGAGTAGAGGGGTTAGTTTAGTTAGAAGGTGGAGGACGTTGGAAAGGCCTCTATGCTGCAGTGGACTAGTAATGGGTGAAGATTATGAAGATCAGATTGAATAGTGACGTTAGGTGGGGTCAGGTTCACGGAGCTGCCTTATACGCCCACCGGCCTCTTGCAGACTCCTTGGTTAGTATTGGCAGACACTTCCGCCTCTCACATCAACTATTTCCAAAGGCCAAAAAAGGATCAATTGGGTTCTCATGAGAGTGTTTTCAGGTTCATGGTACAGAAGAAGAATCAAACTACTACTACGACCATTAAAATACTCCTGAAATACCGAAAACTCATACGAAAACCGTGTCAAATATGTGAGCTCATGCCGAAATGGGTTAAGATTCGTTTTAGGTCCGTGCCAGTATCTCACTACCTAAGTTATGAAACATCAGTATCTCTTCATATATCTTTTCTACAAACCTTCAACATTCATGGAAACGCTTTGAAAATCCAATTCAAGGCCTCTTTTTTACTCCTGAAAATAGGGATAATGTTTACGAAAGCGTGTCGCCTCTGGCGGCGGCGGCGATGCTGCAGCCGCTGTTGCGAGAAATACCTCCACTGAAATAAGTCACATACATGTGGGGGAGTCAATGGGGGCTGGTTAGAAGGGCGGTCGAGGGGCGCAGACCCCACGTTAGTAGCTCGTAAAGTTCGGTTGGAGTAATTTAACTATGCTCCTGACCCTAAACCCTCTGCGAGATATTTCACGGCTGCGGCGACTGCAGCGTCGCCGCGGCCGTCGCCAGAGGAGGTGATGCACTTTCGTAAACATACAGCACGTTTGTAAGTGGAGGAAGAAAAGGAGGACGAGGAGGAAGCAGCGGAAGAGGTGGAGGAAGACTTTAATACAGACCCAATAATTCGTAGATAAACTTTCTTCATAAGGATTGATCCCATTTTGCTTCCCCATCTCTTTCAAAACATTTACCTGTTCAGTCATTGTTTTCCGACACCCTGGAGCCTAGAATAAGTTCCGCACAATGGCAATATAAATAAAAAAGCTGCATGTGAACTTTCATCAACATCCATCAAATGAAACTCCTGTGATGTGAAAATCAACGAAAGAAAAGAAAAAAGAGAAAAGCACTTGATGGAAGCTATTTTTTTCGTTTGTTTGTGTTAGGAGAAGTGGTGTACAGACTTTTTTGTGTGGTATTGTTTTACCTTTGAGCTGCTTCCTATGTTGCGAAAATAAACAGATAAATGGGAGAGAAAAAAATTGAAAAAGCATATTATGGTGAGTGTTTTCTGAAAGTGGGAGAAGTGGTTATGTTTTTGTGTGTGTGCTGTGTGTTAATGTTTGCCTGCTATGATGCGAAACTAAATATATAAATGAGAGAAAAAAAAAAACATGATGGTGAGTGTTTTCTGATTGTTGGAAAAGTGGTTGGTGTTTTTTCAGTGAGTGTGTTTTGTTTTGTCTTTGAGCCGCCTCCTGTGATGCCAATAAATGAACAAATAACTAACAGTGCATATCCTTAACCCAACAAGAGGACACTCGACTTATACATAACAACTCCTAGGCCGGTATTCTCAGACGCTTCTGTCTCTCATACCAACTTTTTTCACAGGGGTCAAAGGAGATCAGTCGGATTCTCATGAGTGTTTTTTTTAGGTCCATAGTACAGATAGGAGGTCAGACTACCACCAGGGTCATTAAACTACCCCTGGCAATACCCACAACGCCTACGAAAGCTGTGTGTGTGTGTGTGTGTGTGTGTGTGTGTGTGTGTGTGTGTGTGTGTGTGTGAGAGAGAGAGAGAGAGAGAGAGAGAGAGAGAGAGAGAGAGAGAGAGAGAGAGAGAGAGAGAGAGAGAGAGAGAGAGAGAGAGAGAGAAATAAATTCATAGATGGAGAGCAAGGATGAAAGAAAGGGAGAAATAGAATGAAGTAGAGAAGAGAAAAATAAAGAGACAGACGACTTAAGAGAAGTGGGCCCCGATGCGAATGTTAAGAAACTCTAGCGGGCCGTCCTCGTGAGCGTCAGCACTCTCACTGGTGTTTTCTCTCCGCAGGTGTGTGGGTGCAATGTATACCTGAATGATGTTAATTGGTGAACAGATTCCTACCAAGTAAAATCAATCAATCAATCAATCAGAGAAGGAAAATATAATAAAAAAGAAAAAATGGAATGAGAAAGAAAAGGGAAACGGATGCTGCGTCGCAAGCCGTCGCGAGGATTCCTTTGGATGCTTGTGCGCGTTTCCCAGGCCCGTCGGTCTTCCATCCCTGAACCGATAAACGCGGTGACCGGCGCCTTCACAGTAATTTTGATTAATTTTATAATCCAGTCCGGTACTTTTTAAGAAGCGAGTTCTTGCATCCTCGCCTCGCCTCGGCAGGACTGGAGGAGCAGGCAGGGCTCCAGGCAGGGCTCTTATGTCCCTCGGGGCCCTGACGGAGGTGCCGGAGATCTTCCGACACAAACCGGGCAGGTGGAGCTCGTTAGCCGGTAGGCAGTCTGCCTAGGAGAGCAAACTCTAAACAAACCCGGGCAGGTGGAGCTCGTTAGACGTGGTAGACAATCTCCATAGGAGAGCAAACTCTAAACAAACCCGGGCAGGTGAGGCTCAAACCCGGGCAGGTGGAGCTCGTTAGCCGTGGGAGGCAATTCACCTAGGAGAGCAAACTCTAAACAAACCCGGGCAGGTGGAGGTCGTTAGCCGTGGGAGGCAATTCACCTAGGAGAGCAAACTCCGAACAATAAACCCGGGCAGGTGGAGGTCGTTAGCCGTGGGAGGCAATTCACCCAGAGAGCAAACGGAGAGCAAACTCTAAACAAACCCGGGCAGGTGGAGGTCGTTAGCCGTGGAGGCAATTCACCTAGGAGAGCAAACTCTAAACAAAACGGGCAGGTGGAGGTCGTTAGCCGTGGTAGGCAATTCACCGGAGAGCAAACAAACCCGGGCAGGTGGAGGTCGTTAGCCGTGGTAGGCAATTCACCTAGGAGAGCAAACTCTAAACAAACCCGGGCAGGTGGAGGTCGTTAGCCGTGGTAGGCAATTCACCTAGGAGAGCAAACTCTAAACAAACCCGGGCAGGTGGAGGTCGTTAGCCGTGGTAGGCAATTCACCTAGGAGAGCAAACTCTAAACAATAAACCCGGGCAGGTGGAGGTCGTTAGCCGTGGTAGGCAATTCACCTAGGAGAGCAAACTCCGAACAATAAACCCGGGCAGGTGGAGGTCGTTAGCCGTGGTAGGCAATTCACCTAGGAGAGCAAACTCCGAACAACAAACCCGGGCAGGTGGAGCTCGTTAGCGTGAGCAGTTCACCTAGGAGAGCAAACTCCGAGCAAAAAACCCGGGCAGGTGGAGCTCGTTAGCGTGAGCATTTTACCTAGGAGAGCAAACTCCGAACAATAAACCCGGCCAGGTGGAGGTCGTCAGCCGTGGTAGGCAGTTCACCTAGGAGAGCAAACTCCGAACAATAAACCCGGCCAGGTGGAGGTCGTCAGCCGTGGTAGGCAATCTGCCTAGGAGAGCAAACTCCGAACAATAAACCCGGCCAGGTGGAGGTCGTCAGCCATGGTAGGCAATCTGCCTAGGAGAGCAAACTCCGAACAATAAACCCGGGCAGGTGGAGGTCGTCAGCCGTGGTAGGCAATCTGCCTAGGAGAGCAAACTCCGAACAATAAACCCGGGCAGGTGGAGGTCGTCAGCTGTGGTAGGCAATCTGCCTAGGAGAGCAAACTCCGAACAATAAACCCGGGCAGGTGGAGGTCGTCAGCCGTGGTAGGCAATCTGCCTAGGAGAGCAAACTCCGAACAATAAACCCGGCCAGGTGGAGGTCGTCAGCCGTGGTAGGCAATCTGCCTAGGAGAGCAAACTCGAACAATAAACCCGGCCAGGTGGAGGTCGTCAGCCGTGGTAGGCAATCTGCCTAGGAGAGCAAACTCGAACAATAAACCCGGCAGGTGGAGGTTGTCAGCCGTGGTAGGCAATCTGCCTAGGAGAGCAAACTCGAACAATAAACCCGGGCAGGTGGAGGTCGTCAGCCGTGGTAGGCAATCTGCCTAGAGAGCAAACTCTAAACAAACCTGGGCTTGTGGTGCTCGTTATACTGTCGTAGACAATCCACGCGATGGGAACACCAAAGAAAAGGAAAATAAAAGGAACACCAGAAAATGGAAAATACAGAAACGAAACATCAAGAAAAGAAACAAAAAGATCATCCACCTTTAGGCCCTAACATCGCCAAAATTATGGATGGGTCTCTTCTGGGGAGAAAGCGGCTCATCCAGACCAAAGAACATCAACCAAAGGATGATATGAATAAATGAAATTAAAAAAACAAAGAAAAATACATCAAGGAAAGAAAAATATAACAAACATCATCCACCTTCCGGCCCTGACTAACATCACCAAAATTATGGGTGGGTCTCTTCTGGGGAGAAAGCGGCTCACCCAGACCAAAGAACATCAACAAGGGATGATATAGAAAAGAACACCAAAAAAAATGGAAAAAGATCAGAAAAAACATTGAAAAAGAAAAGCAACAGAAATAAATGAACAACATCAAGAAAAGAGAAATACAAAGAAGCATCATCCACCTTTCGGTCCCAAACAACATCACCAAAATTATGGATGGGTCTCTTCTGGGAGGAAAGCGGCTCATCCAGACCAAGGAACATCAACAAAAGGATGATAGGAAAAAAGAACATCAAAAAGCATCAATAAGAAGTAAAAGAAAAGAACAGGAAAACATCGAAAAAGAAAACTAAAGCAATAAAAAGAACGAAAAACACGACATCAAGAAAATGAAATAAAACAAACATCATCCACCTTTTGGCCCTAACAACATCTCCAAAATTATGGGTGGGTCTCTTCTGGGAGGAAAGCGGCTCACCCAGACCAACGAACATCAACAAAAGGATGATAGGAAAAAAGAACACCAAAAAAGAACATCAAAAAAGAAAACCAACACCGAGAAAACACAAAGGAAAAAAGAAAGAAAAAGAAAAGAAAAAGAAAACAAATAGAAAAAAGAAAAGAAAGAAAGAAAAGGAAAAAGAAAAAAAATAACAAAAACAATAAATAATATAAATAAATAAATAAATAAATACAGAATATAGTAAAATTAACTAACTGACTCTAACTGCTTAACTAACTATCAAACTATCTATTTAACTAACCTACCTAACTGACGGTAATACAGCTGTTTGACTACCCATTAACAAACAAACAAACAAACCACTTAACGATCTAACATGGATAGTGAGGTAAGGTGGGATTAGACTTACAGGAGCTGCCTTGTATAAACCAACCGGCCTCTTGCAGACTCCTGACGTTCTTATGTTCTTTTACGTTTAAGAATATGGCCCTTAAACCCCATTCACACCTGTACTAATACCTGACTGGTTGGGTGACTCTTCTACCTCTGCCTGCCTCCCCTAATGTTACTCTCTCCGCTATAAGCACAAATCTTCCCTCCCCCATAAAACCCACACCTAACCTATCCTAGCCTTCCTGTATACCCCCTTCTCACCCGTAATAATACCTGGCTGGTTGGGTGACTTTTTCTACATCTGCCTGCCTCTTCCTGTTACTGTCTCCTACTGTTACTGTTACTGTTACTGTCTCAACCATAAAACCCACACCTAACCTAGCCTAACCTTCCTAACCTAACCTTACTGTATACCCCTTCATACCTGTGCTAATACATGACTGGCTCACTTCCCTACATTCAACCACTAACACATCCCCCCACACACACGCATAAAACTATCAAACCCTCATTTAAAACAATATATCAAACACTCACAAGAAAAAACACCAGGACGCAACACTGTATAAGGCAAAGATGATGGTGGGAAGAGGGGTGAAGGGGGGGTGGGAGGTCACACGATAACCTACGCATTACCCCGGCGCGCTCCTCCGTCCCCTTGGCCCGTGACCCCGCGCAGGTAACAGCAGACCCCCTCAGCCGGCGACACAGGACCGATTGTGACACGCAGGTTACCTCAGTTTACCTTTCCCAGGCATACCCATTTCACTGACCCACGCGTGAGGAGGAGGAGGAGGAGGATAAAATAGCAAGGGAAAAAGACGACGAGGTAGAGGTCAAGAAAGGGGAGCTAGCGAGAGGGAGAAAAAGGAGGAGGAGGAACACAAAAAAAACACAACGGAAGAACAAACAACAGCAGAACTGCTGGTCCTTACGAGGCTGTTTGTGACAAGCTACACTAACTATATATCTAACCAAAGGTGGAAAATGAAGGACAGCAAAGGCGAAGGCTCCTCCCCACCCCCCATCCCTCCAGCCAAAGCTAGCACGAAAGGAAAAAGAACCGTGCAGCATGGAAAAACTGCATGGAAATTATGTAGGAAAGAGGAAAGAACTACCATTACTGCTACCACTAACCGGGCGATAAAAGCGGACAAGGACACCAGTATTCGAAAGAACTTAACGTTATTACGACAATGAGTAATATCTTAGTTGCTGGTTGGATTCAAAACACTTGTCTAATCTATTCTTGAAGGCCGTAACTGTTGTACTATCAACGACATCACAGGGAAGAGAGTTCCAAACATTAACAACTCGATTGAAGAAGTGTTTAGCTTCGTGCGACGAGAATCTTTTACTACTTATCTTCATATTGTGATTTCTTCTTGTGCTATTTGTGTGTGTGGGGTACGTGTGTTTGTGGGGAGTACGTGTGTTTGTGTGTGTGGGGTACGTGTGTGTGTGTGTGTGGGGTACGTGTGTGTGTGTGTGGGGGGTACGTGCGTGTGTGTGGGGGGGCACGTGTGTTTGTGTGTGTGGGGGTACGTTTGTGTGTGTGTGGGGGGGGCATGTGTGTGTGTGTGGGGGCATGTGTGTGTGTGTGTGTGGGGGTACGTGTGTTTGTGTGTGGGGGGCATGTGTTTGTGTGGGGGCACGTGTGTGTGTGTGGGGGGGGTACGGGTGTTTGTGTGTGTGGGGGGGGGTAAGTGTGTTTGTGTGTGTGTGGGGGGGTACGTGTGTTTGTGTGTGTGGGGGGGGGGGTACGTGTGTTTGTGTGTGTGTGGGGGTACGTGTGTTTGTGTGTGTGTATGTGGGGGTACGTGTGTTTGTGTGTTTGTGGGGGGGTAAGTGTGTGTGTGTGTGTGTGTGTGTGTGTGTTTGTGTGTGTGTGTGTGTGTTTGTGTGTGTGTGGGGGTGTGTGTGTGTGTGTGTGGGGGTACGTGTGTTGTGTGTGTGTGGGTGTGTGTGTGTGTGTGTGTGTGTGGGGAGTACGTGTGTGTGTGTGTGGGGGGGGGGGTACGTGTGTTTGTGTGTGTGTGTGGGGGGGGTACGTGTGTTTGTGTGTGTGTGGGGGGGGGGTACGTGTGTTTGTGTGTGTGGGGGGGTACGTGTGTGTGTGTGTGGGGGGGGGACTTTTGTTTGTGTGTGGGGGCATGTGTTTGTGTGTGTGTGGGGTACGTGTTTGTGTGTGTGTGGGGGTATGTGTGTGTGTGTGGGGGTACGTGTTTGTGTGTGTGTGGGGGGGTACGTGTGTTTGTGTGTGGGAGTACGTGTGTGTGTGGGGGACGTGTGTTTGTGTGTGTGTGTGGGTGTGTTGTGTGTGTGTGGGGGGTACGTGTGTGTGTGGGGGGGGTACGTGTGTGTGTGTGTGTGTGTGTGTGTGTGTGTGTGTGTGTAAGCCATCTATTTATATTTATCAATCTGCACATTACGTCGATATCTGAATCTTTTTATCTATCTTTCCATCAGCCTATTATTCTATGTATTTCTATCCGTTAATGAGATTTAAGAGGCAGGAATTGGTTGTTTTTGTGGGTGTCATCACTAAAAATTATTATCCAAGCTTATGACGATTACAAAATGTACAAATTGCAAATATTAACCTCGCCCTGATCCTCTTGTTTCAATCACATACAGAAGAAGAGCTAAGTTATTAAGCAATAGAAACTCCACAAGTAAACGCAAGAAAGTGTAAATACTGACCTTTTCCTGATGCTCCAATTTCTTACATGTACAGAGAAATCTTAGGTCGGCACTGTCAGACCCCTCCACACCTCACATCAACGATTTCCAAAGGCCAAAAAGGAGACAAATCAGGTTCTAATGAGTGTTTTTAGGGTTCTTGGTACAGAGGCAGGGCCAAACTACCACCAGGGTTATTAAGCTACCCAAGGAAATGCCCAAAACTCCTAGGAAAACCGTGTCAAATATGTGTGCTTGGGCGCCGATATGTTTAAGAGTATGTCCCTAAGTTATTAAGCAAGACAGTTCGCGCGAGTGACGGTTCAGTAACTCCTGCTACTCTTCCTTTTTCCTCCGCCTCTTCAGCCCACGTGCCGCGCCGCTAAAGCCTCTGAGCCACGGTTGTTACACGCGTAAAACTCAGCGTGGTCAAAGCGGACACCTACTGTTTGATATCTATTCTCTGTTTCTGTCAGTACAAGCGAGTCGGTACAGCCGCCGGTATCACAGTGAGCACGGCGGGATATTATTCATCCGGGGACTGGATTCCGCGAACTTTAATGGATTACACACACACACACACACACACACACACACACACACACACACAGTAGCACACCACGCCACACGCTTCATAGCTAAGCGAATCCAGTCAAAGCAAACTTACTTAAAACAGTTCCTTTGTGAAGAGTGGAACAGACGCGCCCTCGCCCCGGTGAAAAAACGTGGGCGGAGTGGTTACCCTCGCGCGACAATTGCCCGCGGCAATAACAGTCTGGAGACGAATGATTCGTCTTGACGTGGGGCGGCGGGAGGCAGGGAAGAGAAGGAGGGGAAGGAATAGCCACAGGAGAGGAACACATAGGGCTAGAAAGCGGAGAGATAGGACAGTAGGCAAGGAATTGTCTGTACGAGGGGCGACGGGAGGCAGGAAAGGGAAGGAGGGGAAGGAATAGCTACAGGAGAGGAACACATAGGGCTAGGAAGCGGAGAGATAGGACAGTAGGCTGAAAATTGTCTGTACGAGGGGCGACGGGAGGCAGGGAAGGGAAGGAGGGGAAGGAATAGCTACAGGAGAGGAACACATAGGGCTAGGAAGCGGAGAGATAGGACAGTAGGCTGAAAATTGTCTGTACGAGGGGCGACGGGAGGCAGGGAAGGGAAGGAGGGGAAGGAAGAGCTAGGGATAGGAAGCTGATAGGACAGGCTGGGATTTGCCTGTGCGAGGGGCGACGGGAGGCAGGGAAGGGTAGGAGGGGAAGGAATAGCAAGGGATAGGAGGCTGATAGGACAGTATAGGCTTGGATTTGCCTGTACGAGGAGCGGCAGGAGGCAGGAAAGGGAAGGAATAGGGCCGGGACAAGCGAGGGGAGAGGGAGGAAGGCTAGGGGAAGGCAGGTGACAGAGGATAGTGGACTGGGAAGACCGGCGGAGGAATGATGGGGCAGGGAAGGGAAGGAATAGAGCGAGGCAGGGCAAAAGTGGGGCTAGAAGGCTAGGAGGAGGCAGTGGACAGAGGACAGTGGGTTGGGAGGACCAGCGGGAGGACTTCAACTGATTCATCTGCACGTGGGGCGGCAGGAGGGAAGGAACAGCACCAGGAATAGGAAGCGAAAGGAAAGCTAGGGGGAGGCAGCGGGGATAGGACAGTAGGCAGGGGGGACCGGGGAACCTCAGCTGTTAACCACACTCGCTCGCTAACTGAGGCAGCCCCAACCCGGCTTGTCTGGGACTGCACGCCCGACACAATACGCTCCGCCGCAGATCCACGGCTAATGGGTCTTCGGCAATATCGAGCCCTAGGAGCCCACTACGACTGCTGTCTACAACGGTCCACTGTCACATGCAAAGGAAGAGGATCGTATATAAAGTAACAGTGTATAAACTACGACTACTACGACTGCTGCCCATAACGATATGCTCGTACGAGAATATAAACACAAATATAATAGGATCTAAGTTCTTCTATATATGCTACTGGACTCCCTACAGGCACTTCGCGATCGCATGTTCTCTGGCGCTGTGACCCTGAACGCGCGTCTCTGATTCAAGCCCGTATTCTTAAACGTATCGGCATCTGACTTAGCCTGTTTGAAAAGCTGGACTATTTTGTGATGCTATATTGATGGTTTTACCCGACTTCTGCACCTTGAGCGAGAAAAAAACACCCTTGAGAGCCCGGTGAATCTTCTTTGTGGCCTTGGGAAACAGTCGTAATGGGAGCCTGACACGTAGAAGTTGATGGGTTGTGCAAGGACTGTTTTTTTATAAGAGTGATGGTTTTACCCGACCTCTGCACCTTGAATGGGAAAAATCGCCCATGAGAACCAGGGTAATCTTTGTAGCCTTGGGAAATAGTCGTCGAGGGAGCCCGAGACGTTAAAGAATATGGACCTGAGTCTCTTCACCGCAGAAACTTTTGTACACCAGAGGAAGAACTTAAAGAAACAAAAAAAAGTCCACTATACACCGCTCCTGTAACGAAACTAGAATGATAATCCAAAGAAAGAATGTCAATTGCGGCTCTTTGTTCTTCATTTCTCTCCCAAGCAGACTATACAGCGCTTGGAGAAGAGATATATCTCGCATTTGAGTTCTCAGCACGAGGGAAAAGCAGCAGTGTAGCAAAAGTGGGAATCTATCGAGTCTCAAATCTGAAACCCACGCCGCTCCGCCTCTCTGTAACGAAGACCTTGTGTATACATAGACTTGGGAAAGGAAAGAATACGCCTCACTGCCTTTATTTATATATGTTTTTTCTTGCATCAAAGGAAGGTCAAATTGAGCGTTGGGAAAACCTCGCAAGCAATTCAGACTCTTTCGCCTTTTGAAACTTTTATGAATTGAAAACAGCGCCGCAGGGTAGAGAACGAGATACCCAGATCATGACAGTCTGCTTGCCGAGGGATTCCAGGGACGGTACTGTCAGACGCTTCCCCCTGTCACGTGAACTATTTCCAAATAAGGCCAAACAGGAGATTAGTCGGCTACTAATGAGTTGTACTGTAAGTCCGTAGTACAGAAGAAAGGTGAAACTACCAGCAAGATCAAAAACTTCCCTAAGAAAGGGTAGGCGGTGGCCGAACTGGTAGCGTACTGGGCCCACATTCACCGCGTGATGGACGACGCGGGTTCGAATCCCCACGCTACCACTCGGATTTTTCAGTCACCGCCGAGTGGCTTAAAACTACCCACATGCTGTCCTGAAGACCACCCATCAACCCGGACTCTAGAGGAAGCCGTCCAAGCGAATCAAGAACGAGTTCCGGGGGGCAGCATGAGCCAATGCAAGATGGCGCCACTATAAACACTCGCCTGCGCCAGAACGGGCTGGGCCGACCATCAGGCCCCACCTGGAAGAAGCCTTGGGCCGACCATCAGGCCCCACCAGGAAGATGCCTACCGGCCCAACAGGCAACGACGTAAAAAAATTAAAAAAAATAAAAAAAAAATAAAAAAAATGAAAATCTTGTCAAATATGTGTGCTTGCCTGCTTGGGCGCCGAAATGTTTGAAAATATGGCCCCCAGTCTCTCCAGCTGGGTCCATATTCTCAAACCTGTCAGGGCTTACATATACCCACACTTGATAAAGGCTTCTGTATAGGTTGTGTTAGTATTTCCTGGTTAGTTTTATGAGCCTAGTGATAGTGTGACAAGGCTGTAGTGCCTTTCATCTTGACAGGCAGTCACACCTAAATGTCATGACTGACATTCAACATAATTTTATTCGCCCATTCACAAAAAAAATATATATTGCCGTGACGTGGGTAACGTTATTTGTGGGATTTCATATAACTATTTATTTCCACTTTATCAAAGGAAAAAAAAAAGCCAGAATCCTGAGGTGAAGATGTAATAAGTATGCATCACCAGAATAACACACATATTCTGTATGTGATCACACTATCTTACCAGCAGTGTCTCCAATGACATTTTGGAAGGAGCCACTTGCAAATATCCTCAGGGCCAACAAAACCTGGGTGTGGGTTAGTATTGCATGGCCACGATGGGTCCTTCTTTGCAGGTGAGGCTGCATCTCCTCGATCATCTGCTGCAAGGCATGCCGAGGGAAGCGGTATTTGAGG